>NC_050514.1:9761428-9767885 GCF_002922805.2 Oryzias melastigma
ATAGACTTTTCATTGAAAGTGGTCTCTATAATGTACATTGTGAATGTAACATAAACAAACTGGTGCAAAACAAAGCTACCCCGTAACATGGTTACTATAAATTTAAAATCAGAAGAAGAAGAATCAGAAGTAATTTTATTGCCAAGTACGATTTTACACATACAAGGAATTTGTCTTGGTGATGATGGTGCCTACATCTATAATTCAAAACACAATTTAATAAGAGAAGAAAATGAAATATTACAGCCTAAATATATATATATATATATATATATATATACACAATTTGTAACTGCATGACATTAAAAAAATCTGATCCTAGAAGCGCTGTTGAAAGTTTTTAGAAATCTAAAAAAAAAAATTCATGGCAACATTTCTAACTTACAATAAACCTCCATGCTCACATGGCCTGAAAATACTTTGTACCAGAGCAACTGCTTTTTAGTTTTAGAGAGTGCAGAGTTATCAAGATTCTCACATCAAGAGTTTAACTTGCAGGTCTGTGGTGGCAGTATTATAGTGTGGGGTGGGAGTAGTTGTTCAGGAAGTGGAAGACTTGCAAATCTTTAAGCGTAATATCCTAAATTGGGGCATCAAAACGTTTCAAGGAGGAAGATTTTATGTCCAGTTGCTATGACTCAACTTCAAGACTAATTTCCCCCAAAAATATGACTTTTGATACCGTAATGGTAAAAAAAAAAAAAAAAAAAGACATGGCTACATATGCAACCATTGAGGAGTTGTTTTCTCCGCCTCATTGCTCTTTCTGAAAAAGAATTGACAGAATGGATCTGTTAGCGGTCAGAGTGCCCTTTGCTATGCATTACTGTACTCATCCGACACAGCAGTTCTCATTCTGATGGTTGACTTTCAGTCTAAGTGGGTTAACCACTACCCCACAGCTTTCATGCCCACGTTACCTTCTTATCTAACACATAGACACAACTTTAGTCTTTTTGAGTCATCAGGGAAAAATGCCCGATCGAGTTTGCAGACTAATTATGAGCTCAGTCACCGCATTTCAGACAGCGTGTGAACATCGCTGCAAGTGTCACAGCAGCATGCTTGAATACCGCTGTGATCGGCTGCTCTTTATTAACCGAGCTAACAAAACACCACAGTGCAAGTTGGTTTCATTTGTCTTTGGCTGCATTAGAACTCTAGACTCTGCTAAAAAGGAAACACATCACTAGAGCTGACCTAAAAAAATGACTGACCTTTTGAAATTTCCCTTGGAAACATTTTTGGGTCCTTACGGAAAAAAAAAAAAAAAGCTTTTACCTTATTTTCTGCACTATAGGGCACACTAAAAAAACATTTTTTTTTTTAAACAAGAGTGCGCCTTAAAATCTGGAGCACCTTATATATGGATCAATTCTGGTTGTGTTTACTGATGTTGAAGCGATTTAGAAAGGTACACGGCACTGTCAAAATGTCACTCTGTGGTTTTTACGAGTTGCAAACAAGGTTGGGAATACTGTAAATACGCTAACACGGCAAACATGTAGCGGTGTCGTATTGTGTCTTTGTTAAGTGTTACTAACAAGGTTGGGAACTATGGATGTTTTAAATATGCTAACATGACCAACGTGTAGCAGTGTTTTTAAGTGTCACTAACAAAGTAAGGAGGTATGGGTACTGTAAATATGCTAACACGGCTAGCATGTAGCAGTGTCGTACTGTGCTTTTGCTTAGTGTTACTAACAAGGTAGGGAGTTAGCGTAGGGACAGTAGCATTTGTTATAGTCTGTTTTTTTGGGAGGAGTTATAAGTATTGTTACGCTATTGTGGCTAACGCTGCTAGCAAGTTACAAAAAAGTTCTAGAATTACTGTGAATGCAGTTAATAATGTCTAACTGACTGTCAGCATTTCCCCATCTGACCTCCAGAGGGAGCCCTCTCCTGAGTACTGACCCTGCACTCCCTCTCCCTTCTCAGCAGTCACTCCCCCAGCTGGATCTCCTCAGCTGTTTCCCATCTAAACTCATCACCTCCAGTATATATCTGCCTGCTGTCACCACCTCAGTGCGAAGTCTTGTACTGCCCTTTGAACATTTCTGAGCGTTTCTCTTTATCTCTCCTGGTTTTGATTTCTGCCTGTCTCCTCGTCATCCTGTCGACCCATGCCTGGACACTGACTTGCCTTTGCGTTGCTCCTTTGTTTAAGGTTGTTATTAAACCTTATGGATCCAAACACCTCCTCGTTACACTGACTAACTGACTTATCTCTCACGCTTTTGTCTTGCTTACTGCGCCTTATAGTTCAGTGTTTCTTATATATGACATCATTTTGAAAATAGACCATTGACGGTGCGCCTGTCAATGCATAAAATATGTCTCATTACAGCCAATGACTGTCTTAGGAACATTGCACTACGGACTGACTTAGGAAAACAATTTAATTCAAGGAATATTCTCAGTTTTCTTCTTTCACAACTTATAATCTTCAGCTAAATGCCATACATTTTTAGTCTGGCGGTCTTTATATGTTTTAATTCGTCCCTGTACAGCACTTTGGGTCTGCAATTTAGGTGTTTTATAAATAAAGTTAGTTTTATTTTATTTTTTTTTAGTAGAGATACCGGTCTGCACCTGTATCTATCTATTATGGCGTGCTGGAGATTGCAGTCATTTTCCATTACACCTTGTGAGCATGTGTTTGAGGAGGATTTGTGCCAAAACCCCAAATTCACAGCTATAAATTATCTTAATTACATTTCACTGTGTCTTCTAGATAAACATCCGCAGCAGTGTCATGAAAATGTGCCTTTGTGTGAGTGATATACGACATGCGTGTGCATCTATTAGCCTCCCACATGCTCTCCTATAGCATAACAACTGTGTCGTTGGGTCTGCATCTGTCGCACACGCTCCACCCTAAAGAGAAAGAAATTAGCTTGAAGTATTTAAATGTGCTCAACACGTCGTTTGCCCTCCGTTTTCACGATCTCTTAAAAAACTTGTTTGAACATGCAAGTTCCTCAGTTTAAAAAAAACAAAACAGCGAAGCAAAAAGAGAAGTCACACAGAAGCATTTGGTTCCAGTGGTTAATAAAAGCTCCTGGGTGACGGCTTCAGGCCGCATCTAATTTAGCCCCTATTCAGTTAGAGGGAAGCCGCAGTGCTTGTGGGTGGTCCGGAGCTGCATGCGCTGCCATGTTTTTTCCTTCTGTCACATGTTTGGTTTTGAGGCTCAATTTGCACTCTAGTCTGTACGCTGCAGAAACTAAATACGCTCAGAAGTGAGGGGTACGGGGTGAGACATCCACAAGCACACGAGGAAAGTTCAAATGTAAAAAGCTTCTTCGGAAACTTAAAACAGATGAGCAAACTGGAATTTGGGGATGTTTATGCTTTAGGGCCTTTCACGAAACAAGCACTCTGAGATAGTTATTCAGTTTTCACAAGACAAATAAAACAAACGGGGGGAGCCAGAGCCTACAGCCTGTTCAGAGCAATGGTGAAAGCAGTAATTTGATCCACCCCAGAGAAACTCAATAAGGCGCAGAGATCTCAATCTAAAATCTCTCAGCTTCACTATTCTGTCAAATGCATCAATGCAATTTCATATCTCCCAACCTAAAGCCAGGCGGGCCGCTGATGAAGAGTAATCCGTCTTGATCAGGGGGCGATATGATGAACAATCCCTCTAATGTATCGATGTTGACAACTTAGCCGTGAGACTGCCGTTGCGGCTTTGAGGGCGAGCCGAGCAGCAAAAACAATGTGCTATCAATGCATTCTGCAAAGAGACGGAAACCAGTCTGACTCGTGGGAGTGTGCTTCGTCTGCACACAGTCGCACTCACCTTCGGCTCGATTTGACACATTTTAAATAGTGTGTCGCTGTGCGTACCCACAGATGTGTGAGCACACGAAAACACATTCACACAGTTTCCATCTTACTTCTGTTCCTCGCCTTGGTTGTGGGACATTATAGGTCACAGTTATGCAACTGTGTAGGGGTAGCCTACTTTCTCTCTTTTGTTCACTTTTCACTTCCTGCCAGTTAGAATGGTTGAATCTCCTTATAAAAAGTTAATTCATGTAAAAATGTGTTTCTTTTGCACCTAAAATGCAAATATATTTTCATAAATAAAGAAGTTTTCTTGTCTTGGCTCAAATCCTTAGAACCCTGAATTTATTTCCAACTATAAAAATAAATTAACTTATATTTGTGTTTTCAAGTAAATACTAAATTACGGTAATTTTGGAGCCAAAATGTTTTGATGCATATTAGCATCAATAGGCGTCAAACAAAGGAGTTGACAATGTGTTTTAATTTAAATATATATATATAAATTAAAAAATATATATCTCTATTGTGGTTGCCAATCAAATTGGTTTAAAAAAAAAACAGTTTATCAAAATACTCAAAGACCAAACTTTTGATGATCCCGTCATTATTAATAAGATCCGTTAAACATCAGCGGTTGTTTTTGTCATTTCTGTCTGCTGGTTAGACGCTTCATCTTGCAGCTCTGCTCTCCGATCGCTGGTGGCTTTCAACCACGTCAGCCAGTCGAGAACAGCACATCTGCTGGGAACACACTTCAGTGACCACATGCAGATATCTGCAGCCTATATGACAGACACATCAGAAGTATCTTCAGTGTGAACCAATTTGTATGCTTTTCTAAGCACTTGTGCATGTGTGAAAGCATTCTGACACTTTGCACTGAGACAAACTGTTGCACTTAGCATTTGGGAGATAAGAGGAGAAGTCGTCTGCTTCCACACTGACTTATCAGTTAGATTACCCCGACAGCGCTGCACATGTTCTGATGAGAGATAAGCCAGGTTTAGGTCAGAGAAAGGCAAATATGCAGATGACTCACGTTCCAGAAAAAAGAGGAAATGTTTGTTTAGCTAAATCATATATGAATTTGTGCAAATGTTTGTTTTCTGAACCAAATTTTAAGATAATTTTTGTGTAGTCCTGATATTTTATTTAAAAAATGGTGATGACAGTCAAAAAAGCTTTTTTTTTTTTTTTTTGCTTTATGATATAGTTTTGACTCCTCTGTGCAAAAAGAAACAACTTTCTCCTCATTTTCCAAGCATCCCTCCTCCCATCCAAATGATTTAGTGTAGCTGGGAAGGGAAGTCATTTCATATCCTGATTACTTACTGAGAGGAAAAAAAAAAAAAAAAAGAATCGCACTTCTGTCTCGCCAGTTACCATGACAACCCACCACACTCAATAACCCATGGAAAAAAAAAAAATAGTAGGAAACACAGAAGCACTCTGTCGACCACAGTTTGAGGGCACGAGCAAATCTTGTTTACAGTGCACAGACCTGCTCAGACACGCACACACAAACTCTCAAACTGCACGGAAACAATCCATCCACTTCACCACAAGAGAAGCTTCAAGCAGCTCTGTCGGCACATCCTGTGTAGATGTGAGCCACCAGAAAATACAGTAACCCACAACTGCATGTGGTGTTACAGTCCCTATGTCAGATATCCGCATCGAAACAAGCTCTGTAATGCAAAACAACAAAAAAAAGAAGAGTAAAAAAACTCCTTTCTTTGACTAAAACTGAGCAGCAGGGAAAGGGCACACTGCTCTTTGAGATCATTGCAACTAAGACGTGTTTTTACAGTTGCTTTCGAGCAGAAGAAGAAACACTTGATGAGGTGAAAGGAGAGCTCTGGGTTAAGAAAGGCTGTTGCTTTGGTTTTTGGGTTTGTGGGCTTTTGTACGAGACGTAACGGTTCAGTTTCCTTGTCAGCAGATTTAGGCCATCTAAGCCGCGGCTCAGGCTGAGAGACAAAAACATGCAAAGAACAAAAAGAAAAAAAATAACTGCATTTAAAAATAGGCTGCATTTGCATCAATAAGGTGTGATTTCACTACATTAGTTCAGGCAGTTGAAGTAGGAAAAAGAAAAAAGCCTGGAATATGTCTGTTAAGAGTGAACACAAGAACCACGACGAAGAAGAGCAAAAGCCAGGACTGCTGGAGCTTTTAGCATGAAAGCAATAAATTGTGATGGAAAAAATGCTAATGCTTTTTTTAAAAATAGTACCATATTTTTTGGAGTAAAAGTCACACTTATTTGAATATTTTGGCTGGAAGTGCGACTTATACGAGATTTAAAAAAATAAATTTTTGCTCTAATATTCTTTATTTTCCCTTCAACGGTTGTTTCCCGCTAACAACCACTAGAGGGCAACGTAGGTGTGTGTCAATATGTACTACAGACAGCAATGCAGAAGAAGTGCTGTCTAAAACAAACATGAAGGAGAATCCAATCGTTCTTCTCTGGAACTTTGAACCAGATGAAAGTTATCCTCTGTGATTATCGTCTTCAGCATTAACAGTGAACAGTTATCTTCTTCAGGATTTTTTTTCTGAGTTCAGCTGATGCCATTTCTCCATGCAGGGGCATGGAGTGAGGAGAGGGTGCTCCTCTCATGGAGGGGTAGGGGAGTGCGGACTACCCCCATTC
>NC_050514.1:9768245-9769146 GCF_002922805.2 Oryzias melastigma
CTTCAGGATTTTTTTTCTGAGTTCAGCTGATGCCATTTCTCCATGCAGGGGCATGGAGTGAGGAGAGGGTGCTCCTCTCATGGAGGGGTAGGGGAGTGCGGACTACCCCCATTCCTCCACGCTCCAGAGGGGGCTCTACAAATCACAACGCAGCACCTCCTTCGGGTGCCAAAATTTAATAATTCTGGAGTTATTGGGGTTTTTAAGACAAACCGGAGGAGTCACTTGATTTACTGTAATTTTTTAATAGTTAACATTATCAATGTAATTCCAGTAGATTTTGAAGGAGAAAAGCGGTGCGAATGGTTGAAAAGTTACAGTATGTTAAAGATTTTGTGTTTAAGTGTCACTCCTCTGGTGTTAAAGGGTTCAGTGTCATAAATTCAGCTTACATCTGCATTCCTTGATACAAAGTTCCGCTTTCAAGCTTCCCTACATGAAGCTTTAATATCCAGAAATGCCACACATTTATGAAACCTAATCCTGTTTATAAAGATTTTTTTTTTTTACCTCTTTAATGTTTAAAAATGTGCATCAGATCTTCATCATAAAAACACATTTCTGAACAGAATTTCAAGCGAGATTGCTTAAAATATTTCTACTCAAACAAGAGTAGACTGGACCTGTTTTTGAATACTTTAGATTACCTGTGAGTAAATCTTTCAAACTGAAAGCATGTTGCGGGCTGATAACATCCGCCCGAGCAGGCGACGCCTGCCACCAGTGGAGCTGGACCGCTTTTATAACAGCTGCACGTCATTTTCAGCGTGTGTGAGCTGCTGATCGCTGATGATATAAATACTCCTGCTGACCACAGGTCGACCAACGCTGTGCTCTGAGCAAAGCCTGAAAATCCTGATAACATTCGGCTTTAGTTTATTGTTACAGTTCTCATTTGTCA
>NC_050514.1:9769226-9789459 GCF_002922805.2 Oryzias melastigma
CCAACGCTGTGCTCTGAGCAAAGCCTGAAAATCTTGATAACATTCGGCTTTAGTTTATTGTTATAGTTCTCATTTGTCAAGGGTTACACAAATTACATTCTTGTTTAGTCCTGGTAAGATCATCTATTTTTAGATCCTACTTTTGTTTTTTTATCTTCTGACAAGTTTCTGTTTTATTTTGAAAGATATTTTTGATTTGACTTTCTCTTCCTGTCTGCCTCTGTCTCATATCCTTTCCACCTCTAAGAGGCAGTGTTTCATAAGCCTGTGTGTTTGAACAGTTTATTTCTCCCTTCTGGTTTGTAAGTCCATCTGTTTTTTTGTAATCCAACATGCCCCTTTATTTTTACTTTTTTAAATTTTGGTTTCACTCCTTTTTTTGTTTTTTAGAGTCGTGATTTTGAGATTAAATTCCTAGTTGCCACTTCCCCCTACTATCTGACTCTTTTATGTGGATCTTTTACTCTATCCACCCAAAAGCTGATAGTTTCATATCAGATAATGCAGAAATGATTTATCTTGTTTGGCATTATAGTGAGCAGTTATGCTAGATTCACACTGATCCATCTGCATGGCGACTCCGTAGTAGTTTAAGTTGTCTCCATTCCGTCTCTGGTCCTTTCCCACTGGCTTTCAGAGGAGTGGGTTGTCCTGCTACCCCCCCGTCATAAAAATGTATGTTTTCTGTAATGAATGATGTCATGATTTTGAACTTCCAAAATTGAGCTTTCATTGTCCATGGTGGAAATGGCCAGCAGTGTTATCTGTTCATGTTTGGACACGACGCCTTAAATCTGAAATACAATTTTACCAAAGTTTTTAGTTTTGGATCTTTTTCCCGTTTTTCTGGCTTATTTGTCAAAAAATCCGGACATCAATGGACGTCAGACACAGATATGATGGAGGCGATGGAAACATAATGAAGGTTTTATTTTTTTTTGTGTCAACGCCATGCATCAGAGACGCACGGCAGACGTCTCTAGAGTTGCAGGTATCTGAACTGATTCTGTGAATTGGAAAAACAAATATGTGCATAATAGAATAGCGACTGCGGATGATCACGCTCAACTTGTGTCTGCACGATAACGTGACAAAAGTTCCAACACCACTTCTAATGTTTATTCAGCCATCTGTTTCGTACACCTCAAAAGCAGCTCGGCTGTGATTCCAAAATTGTAAATGAGTTAGCAGCAGTTTAGCTACAAGTGCATAAATTAACAGCTCTATTGTGAGGCTGTCAGAAAGTGTGAACCAAGACTTTACAGGCAGCATTTCTGTCAGAGTACTGCTGCATCCATTTTCACCCCCTCCAACCAAATAGACTCATTAACAGATCTGACATCAGTCTGTACCTGCAGCTTTTGAGCCACACATGGACAGCATCAAAGAGGGGATGGCTGTAGAGAGCAGAGGGAAGAATGGGCTCATTTTGGTCAAAAGAGATGCTGTGTAACCTTTGTCGGCCCAATAATCACCACGTCCTCTTTTCCTCCTGATGATTTCTATTCTTTAAAGGGTCATTACACAGACAATTTATGACAGGACTGCATGTGTTCTTGATTTTTTTTTTTTTTTTTTTTGGCACTCTCACAAATCAGTGGTTGAGTCTCCAAAGCCATGATGTCATGATGTCATGTAACATCTCCTTGATTAATAGAGCCTGTTATTAAAAATGGCATGGATGTATCTTAGAACACCTTTCCAAAAAGTCTGTAGAGTCTGTACATCCTCCATGATTTCCATGTGTACTCTATGAAACAGATGTTAATTGTAGCTCCTCCCACAAGTGAATTTGTCTGACCCGTGTAGTTCCTGGATTCCCTTATGGACACATTTAATAGAGTTCATTTAGCCAAAGTTAATGGGTCCAGAAAGAACGCTAAATTAGAGAGCTTTACCTTAACATGAAAGTAGCTTTAGTTTCTGAGAAGTTGTCGTACCGAGGTAGACTCTGTTTTCCGGCTCCCTCGTGCTGTCTTGCCTCTCGGGTCAAATCCGGATCTTTATGTGCGACGCATGTAGTCGTGGGATTTAAAGCCGCTTTGCATGTTGGCAAACAATTACAGTTTGCAAGCAGCTGATGGTAAGTTGACAGCTGCACAAAGCATGGCCCAGAATTGCATTCTTACAGATAAGAAATGCACAAATATCGGGTAGCATACTGTACAAACACTGCCAGCAAAATCCGCACATTAAAATGTAAAGCTGGTCTGAGCACCACCTTGATGAAATCCCGTAAAAGGCAGAACAGGGAGTTGGTTAGCTCTGGAGGCAGTAAGAGTGGGGCTAAAACGTGTCATACCCCCTCTATTATCTTGACCATGCTGTAGCCATCAGTACCTTCTCCTACACAGGGTCTTCCTAGTTCTTATCCTGTTCTTTTCTGGATCCTTACCTCCATTCCCCTTCCTCTTCCCTTTCTTTCCTGCTCCGTCCCCATTGCTCCCTTTCCCCCTCAGGTTGTTACCTCATCTCTATCTGTAGGTACCACATCTGGCAGCTTTCAGCTCCAGACTAAGGCCTGCATGGCATGGAGAGAGTGAAATAATCGGGCTAATCCCTCCGTCATCCCAGAGGCTATCACGCTACTCTATAACCCCTTAATCCTCCTAATTCCCTCACACTCTGCAGTCAGCCCTGCTGTCAGACACATCGGGATCCTTATCGCCAGGCGAGAGCGTCAGGCACAGTGTGCATCTGTGTGTGTGTGTGTTGCTTCCGTTTAATCAGGGAAGAAGTGTGTGGCCCTGCAGTCTAAATGATCTCAGACTAAAAAATATATAGTCAATGGTTGAACACATTTTCTGAATACAAGAAGGAATGTAAAATTACCTTCTAATGATTTTAATTAAGAAATTCTGTATTTTTTGAAGTCCGTAGTGGATGAAAACGTTTACTTTTAGAACATTTAACTTGTTCTTCACTCTTTTGAGTTACCAAAAAGTTTTCCTGCATGTTTTCCAGCAATGTTTTTTTATAGCTCCTATTGAATTGGTCAATCTGTTACTAGTCATGGTTAATGTGAAAGTGCAGGCTAAAATTCAACGAATCGCTGAAAAGCATGAACCAGCTGCTTTCTGTCTGACACAAAAAAACCTCTGTAATTTTTCAACACTTTTTCCTTAAAACTTGTTCATCTGTCCCTCCTCATCTTAACAGGAGTCCTTTTTTGTATGTTGACAATGTTCGTTAGACATGTACTAAAGGAAGAACCCAATGTAAACATCACAATGTTCTTTATTATGGGAGAAACTCCTAGATAGATGTTTTAAGCGGGAACAATCTTCCATGACAGAATGGGAACACAAAGACTAAATCAGATTTAGCCCCAAAATCTGAATCCAGATTCTATGTCAACTTGTATACTGAGGATCAGTAGTCAGTTAAAACCATAGTCAATATGTGTAAAATGCACAGACAATCTGACACCTCTCACTCTAAATGGAGAAAATGTAGCCTGAACGTCTGGCATGTTCTGTACAGTTTACCCCACTCGTCTTTCACAGAGTAAAAGAAACATTACTTGAGTCCACTTATAGATTGACACATCTGCAAATCTAAGAACATGTGTCTGCTTATGGACAGATCTTAGCTACTCTCGAGTCAAAACAGAGAAATAAAAGATTCCTACAGTTTTCATGAATGGAAAATAAAGTTATTAACACCCAAAACAGTTCTTAACACTTGACTGTTTCTGCTTTTTTTGAGTGTAGATGGGAAATTGCTACCATTTGAAACCTAGTAGTTATTTGAGGAACTACAACATGATACATATCTGGTTTCAGTTCCAAGAATAGATTGTGAAGGCTTGGATACCATAAAAATAAATATTAGTGATGTTTATTGTGTCAAAGTTAAATATACTTGTAACTTGACAAATGTAATAATTTTAATTTGTTTCCAGACTTCTGTCTATAATCATAATGACTCTGTTCGCTTTATGTCCTGTTATCAGGTAACAGGATTCAGGACTTCACTGGTTACATATCTGCTTGTTTCATGTTTTCTTCCTTAGAATCTGAGTGAAAAAGTTCCATAAGGAAGTGATCCACAGGGGGAGAGGGATCAGCAGGAGACTTTCCATTGGCAGCTCTCAACAGGGGGGTGGTAGGATTGTGTGTGAGAGAGGGTGGATGTTATTGATCGAAGCTCCTATTTAACAGGATGCTGTTTGTCATGTTTGCTGCTCTGCCGGTTCCAGCTGATCAGATTCTTTAAACATGAACTCACCTGTGCACCAGTTTGTTTTCATCAAGGCTGAGAGACAAAATCTGACAAAATCTGAGAATGAGACTCAGGGAAAACAAAACAACAAATAGGCTACACATTTGATTCTGGTATTTTTTCTTGAATTTCTCACTGCTTTATGAAAAAGAAACTAAAGTGTTAAGACAATGAGAGCAAAGCAAAGCAGTGACTGTAACAACTCAATTTAAAGGAAAAAAACGTGAATGGGAACTGGATCAATTATTTGAGCTGTTATTTCATTTTTTTTATTCTTTGAAAGACCCAAAGGTGTGAAAGTTTTTGGAACTTTTGAACTTATTAAAAACTTGAATGAATATGTAAAGTTCCAGCCCTCCTCATCTACTTCAGAGCTTCAACGGTCTACTTAAAACTATGGACACACCAAGTGTGTGACGCACAATTAAGAACATGCATTTAGCCCACGGTGCTCCCACTGAGGGGCTTCTTCTTCTAATTTAAAAAAAAAATTCTGTTTACTAGCACATTTTCAAAACTTACAGTTGGAAGAAATTTGGTGCGAAACGTCAAATTGGTGCAAAACTTGTGAATCTTGTTCCAGGTTTTTTTCTTTCTCAGCTCTATTCCATTATATGAAAGACTTGGTGTTACAGAATTTCAAGCCAAACACAAACTGCAATTATTAATTTCTCCTCTATGATCACTTTTCAAACAGTCGGCACTTCCGTGAATTAAAAGGGACGCCATCCACATGTTACTACCAAATCTCGTTCCTGATTGGCCAACCTGGTTTAACTCTCAATGAAGATTCAATAAACTCACGTTTTCTACCTAGAGCCAAAAAACATTCGTAAAAACGTGAAGCTGTAGTGCTGTTCGAACTTGTTTTTGTTAGAGGAAGGGGTAGGGACTTGGGGCTGACTACCCCTCTGCTGGTAGGGTGATCGGCGGTACAGCGGGGAAACACATCTCTTCATGTAGGCGTGGTCTAAAGCCCAGGAGTTTACATTTAAATGTAAGTAATGTTTTAACATGACTTTTTAAAGTATTAAACCAATGTTATTATGTTTTCTGAGCGCTAGCAGCTAAGAGCTAACGTAGCTGACTGGCAACCATTGATGAGGGGTAGTAACATCCAAATTTGGATTTCCATAACTCTCCGTTTGGAGGGCTGTGTGTAGGGGTAGCGAGAAACTGTAGGGATAGAAGAAGAATTCCGATTCGGCCTAAGTCTCTCCTCAACTTTTACAAAAATTTTAGCAAACCAAAGAGGGGAAAAAAGAGGGACGTGGTCAAAATTGTTAACTCCTGTCAACAACAAGCACACAGGCAGAATGATTTAACTCATCAGGAGGTATTTCTTAGTTTAACTTTAATGATGAGAAAGAATGTAATTCGCATAATGCTGCATGACAACTTTAACCAGTAAGAAAAAAAGTAGGCAGAAAAGTTGGCATTTGCGTTTTGTAGTGTATCCTCTGGTTGCCTGTACGTCCTATAGAGCAGGGGTCCCCAAACTTTTCTAGTGGGGGCCACATAGCTGTTTTCTTCTCTGATGTGGGGCCGGGGTCTGTTTGTAGGCTAACGGAAAAAGTGTAACAATCACAGACTAAACGTAAAGATTTATGGTTTTCCAGAAAGCCCCACATAGCCACATTTTAAATAATTAATTTCTGCAATCTTCCAAGAAAAAATACTAAAACATTTTAAAAACACAATATTTAGCATTACCTGCAATAGATGAATAGATGAAGCTGCTTAAATTCATAGCTAAAAACACTGAAGACGATAGCTGAAAACGCTGATGCTGATGGCTAGCTAAATTATTAGCAAAGTGCCAAATTAGCAGAAAAAAAAATCTAAATTAGCCAAAACAGCTAGCATAAAGCTAAAATATTAGCTAAACTCCAAATTATCCTAAAAAACAAACAAAAAATTACCAGCCAAAACAGCTAGCATGTAGCTGAAATATTAGCTAAATGACAAATTAGTCTAAAAAACGGAAAAATGTCTAATTTAGCCAAAACAGCTAGCATAAAGCTAAAATATTAGCTAAACTCCAAATTAGCCTAAAAAACTAAAAAAAAAAAAGCCTAGATTAGCCTAAACAGCTAGCATCTAGCTGAAGTATTAGCTAAAGGCCAAATTACCCTAAAAAACTGGAAAAATGTCTTATTTAGCCAAAGCAGTTTGGGGGGCCGGGCCAAATGTGGAGGAGGGCCGGATCCGGGCCACGGGCCATAGTTTGGGGACCCTTGCTACAGAGTGAAGGAACTAGACCTGCAACGACATCCACTGACAACAACAACTATCAGTCATCACTGACATTACTAGCTGTGAATCAAACTAACTGTCTTGAGGTTTTTAAATCTTTCATTAAAGATTTAACTTTATCTTCAAGTGGGTCCAAAATTAAATCAGGACTAAAGTAGAAATAGTTAATAGTTTTCCATCTGGTTTGGCTTAAAAATGTTCTTGGTTTGCTAAGAACTCTGGGAAAATGATTGACTCCAACCCCCTCTTGGCAAGTTATAGAACAAGAAATATATTAAAAGAACCACTTATCAAGTTGCATATATACTTCTACCAAAATTAAGTTCATATTTTGAGAACATTTAATGACTTTATTTTGTCATACTCCACATTAATAAACTAAAAATCAATTTCCCTGTAGAAAAGATTAACAGGGAAACGTCGATCCGCCTCTTTTCCTCTCACATTGGATTCAGCTTCACCCATGCAGGGTGGCATCTGATGACACTTCCACCCACTCCCCGACAACTCGGTGAAGCTGTGGCAGGGATGTGAGCGCTGGCATTTTAGCTCGTGCAGGAGATTGAGTAAGGCCCGAGCAAAAGAGAGACAGCTCATCAAGCCGGGGAGCCAGCCAAGCGGAGTGTGACAAATCTCCATTTACCATCGGCACACGGGGGCAAGGGAAAAAATTAGAAACTCTGGCGCCTCTAACTCCCTGCTGCTAATTCCATTTTCGTGCAAATTAATAAGTGTTTTTATCCTCCTCCCCGTGCTCCGCCCTCGCTCCTCATTTTCCTGCACAGCCCTCATCTGCTCTCCTTGACGAATTGCATTAGCCGAAGGAA
This sequence comes from Oryzias melastigma, assembly GCF_002922805.2. NCBI lineage: Eukaryota > Metazoa > Chordata > Actinopteri > Beloniformes > Adrianichthyidae > Oryzias > Oryzias melastigma. The sequence continues at coordinate 9,776,534 of NC_050514.1, forward strand.
AAACGCTCATACACTAGTAATGAGACATTGTTAGGCAAATCCCAAGTCAGTTCCAGCATTGTTTATGGAAGAAATGCCTGATTATTAGCTGGGGAAGTGCATCTCTGGGTGTGATGCACAGCTGCACGACAAGATACAACTTGTTTTATGCTGTTGTTGTTCTGCCGTCTTTATCTTTGTCTTTAAAACACTCCTGATAATTGGGCAATTCATTACTATAAAGATACGGCCCAGTGTGAAGAGCAGCAGAGTTGAGGATGCAGCAGCAGCTGAGTGGTCCTATGGAGAGAACTGTTCATAAGCAAACTCATGTATATTAATGATCCTATTTACTCACAGAAAGGAGAAACGTTCAGCCGCTCTGAAAAATAAATGGCTACTGTTAAAGTCTTCATGGGCTCATCACAAGGAGGTCCAAAATGGTGGCTCACCAAATCCGAGCTGATCCATGTGAATTGGCAAGATCAAGCAGAATGGAGGCCCTTCATTTTTAAAAAAGGGATTAAAGGAGAGTGAACTCAATCAATTTTTACAGCAGAATGTATTCCTGCCCTTTTCTTCACGATGTCCCACCGGTGGGACAACCTTAGACATAATTACTTTAGGAGACTCTATGTTGGCTTTTAAAGGTCCAATCCTATTATCCAGCAGACCAAAATCAGGGAGAGGAGCTCAGCTGTATCACGCATTGATATACATATAAAAAATTGGTGAAATCTCAGGGAATAATCCTGATATGTAACCGGACAGAGAGAACAGCAAAAACATGCTTCAATATTTCTGTACGCATTGGAACTCCAGGTTATGAAACCAAATATTTGGTCTCATTGAAAGACTACATGTTTGTTTAGTTCCTGTGGGGCAAAAACTCAAGGAGTTATGGGCAAAAAATATGTGCACTAGGGGAATAATAACCCTATTTATGATGCACAACCTGTAAACCCACTTCTTTGAGTCCAAACAGATCCACCAAAAGTTCAGGAGGGATCTCAACTAACAGCCTTTCCTATAAAGACAAGATGCAATCAAACGTTTTAACATTTTTTTCCTGTTTTTAGCTTAAATATTTGAGTTTAACTGAAAACTTGCAATTTAAAACATTACATCTTGGTTATTGACCACACAGCAGATGAGATCAAGATTTCAGAGTTGTAGCCTGTCATGTAGAAAAGCAGCTTTTGCACCAATATAACATTTTCAAAAACTAATAGCATGTTGCATATCTGTGAAAAGTTGCTTACCAGTGCTTTTCTCTGCAGATAAGTTCATTAACGTTGGTCGTGTAAAGAGTTACAGTATGGGAGAGACACTTTGGTATTAAAGGTTCAAACCTTTAAACACAAAAGAACGTTACAGTTTGGGTCGCCGGGTATATTAGTTTTTTTTTTTTTTAACCAAAAACAAGAGTGACCCAGTTCTGGACTTCCTTCCGGATAATGATTTTCAAGCAGCCATCTTGTCTGCCACCAGGTCCCCCTCGATTAGATGCTTCTGTTTTCAGAGAAGGTCTAATTCCTTCTGACTTGAAAGGGAAATTACAAAACATCCAAGTGGTAATAAAGCTTTTTAAGATACTCTTGATCTTCTCATCCTCGATCTTCTCCAGTAGATGGTCAGTAAAAGGGATTTTGTCAGTTTCTTCCTTTTTGGAGTTTAGGTTTAGTTGGCAATTGATGCACCACTCAGCTAGTGTGGTCAAACTGCCCCTGCCTGACAACAAAATACAACCGGGCTTGATCCCTCCTATGAGAAAATAAAGAAAAATATACTTTTTGAGGGGTTTTACTGTAATTTCTAAATAAGTGGCACATAGTTTACCTAATAATACTAAAAAGAGCTTGAAATGAACCCTTTAACAAGTTCTTTGCCCTACAACAACTCTATGATCATTTATGCTATCAGCCTTGAATCAGCGGATTCTGACGTGGAGAAAAGTCTTTTTTCAAAGTGCGTTAAAGGCTCAATATTGTTGTTAGCTGCACCTATTTAAATAAAACTCCTCAAGTCCCATTAGCTGTCATGCTTCTAGGCGTGTGGACCATTTGGTGGTTTAACACTAACCCTAACACAATCCCAACCTTAACCTTTCCAACCTGACCAAGAAAAAAGTTCAGCACTGGCCATGTATTTACAAAAATACAGGCAAATAGTCACTTTCTTTTTCAAATAGACTTTGCACCGATATGCAACACATTAGTAATGTAAAGTGTCGCATATCAGTGGGAGGCTGCTTTTCTCCACATCAGAATCCGCTGGACTTACGTTAATTGAGTAAATGGTTGAACACTTAATGTATAGAATATAGAGACTGGAGCTAAACCTCTGGTGTTTAAGGGTTGAAAGCTACTGAAAATAGCTACTGAAATAGAGAAGCAATTGTTGTCCTGTGGTAAAGTGGAGTCAGAAATGTTTGTCTTGGTTTTATTTTTTAGACCGTTTTACACCAGAAAACCCAAAAAACCTAACATGAAAACCCAACTTGTCATAATTAGACGTATGGTTTGGGCCCCCTCTGCATCAGTTTTTGGTGTTTTGGGTGTCCCCAAGTTTTCCTTTTATGACGTGCTGGCTGTTCACATTAAATCACGAGTCCCTAACCCTTGGGACACAGTAACTGGTTAGAATACTGATACAGGGAATCTGTACCACGTCCCGAGGGTTGAGGACGCCTGATTAGCATATGCATTTTTTTCCGGTCTGTGGCCCGGTACCAAGCCGCTCTCAGACTGGTACCAGTTCATGGCACAAAGGTTGGGGAGCCCTGATTCAGTGGGAACAGCCAGGACGTCATAAAGGGAAAAGTTGGGGACACCAAAAAAGAACCGTATGTCTGTATACGATGAGTTGGGAGTGAGAATGCGTTGAAAATAGTATAAAAAAATCCCAATGAGCAAAGAGGCAATGATCCACTTCTACATCCTGGCATTGGAAACTGACAGAGGCGCCTGAACTTATCCCCCTAATAGGCTTGTAATTAGCAAACTGCAGAGAGAGAAAAGGTTCTGGATCAATAGAGCACCTCCATGAATCAATACAGTTCTGTTGAACCTCTCTGTCACTGCTGCCTTCCATCAGACTGCAGCTCTGACAGGCCACCAATAACTGTCATCCTGACCTGGAATGCCTGTTTTATCAGAGAAACACATGGGATGTTATGAGGTCGCTAATAAATTTGGGGATGAAGTGGTTCCTGCTTAATGACAGTTACAAAGCGAGAAATGCTCGCTCCCGAAGACCGAGGCTGTCAGAGAGCACAGCTGCTAAACGGAAACGAAATGCCACCACTGGAAAAGGAGGGAATGAAGCGATAAACGGAGATAAATGATCTGAATATATTGTTTCATTTTTCTGTTTTTTTGCTTTGCCTGCCACAACAGATTCCTGCCATCCTGACAGCCATAGAAATGTTGGAATAATTGCATCATTTGTATCTCAGCTATTAAACTCTGAAATCTGACAAAAACATTTGCTGTTGCTAAATTTAAATGCCCCCTTTTCAGCAAATTTACTATCATGGGCAAAGATCTGATTACACCAGGCTCAAGGTGACAGCGGGAATTAAAAAGGATGGAAATGCAGCAGCGAGCTCTCATTTGAGAGAAGGAATTTTCTCTCAGTTAGGCGAGCGCCTTTGGCAGGTAAACCACAGAGCAGAATCCCCTGTCAATAAACCGGTAATCAAGCTTATGGTTTCCAGGCCGAGAGAAGATTGCACATCACGTCATTAAACTTTTTATTCTGAAATTTCTCTGGAAAATATAACAAGCTGGTATTTTTGCCTTAAAGACCTGATGCAAATTGTATTTTTGGTATTTTAACATGTTTTTGTGGTATTTTTCCTATGATGGAGGACATATAAGTAAACTAAGTTTATTATACTTTTCTGAAAATGTCTTTATTCAAATTGTTGTGAATCAGGAGCAGATGAAAAAAAATGCTGTTTTCTGTTAAGTAGTGTTTGGTATGAAAAAATACACTGCATAGGCCACAACTCTCTGGCTCCACGCTATTCTGATGCATCCACTTACAGACACATTGATCCATGAACGTCTTTGATTACCTCGCCTGAGCTGGAATCTGGATCAAAACTCTACGGCCCGGTAAGCACCAGTATTGCTCAACATTTTTTATCTTTAAAGAACTTTACTGTGTTTAAATCACTCTAAATACAAATAAAAAGCAGTAAAAATAGATGAAATCATTTTCAGTTTTATTTAAACAGTCCAATATCACAACACATCTGCCTCACTGGGCTTCACACCAGTAATTGTCCAAAAACATCACAACACTCAGAATATAAACAATGGGTGATTGCTAAAATAAATCTAACTAAATTAAACTGGTTATTCCTACCATTAGACTCTTCTTCTTGATAGGGAAAAACTCCTGAAAAATTAGTATCTGGGAAAAAAAATAAAAAACCTCAGGGAAGTCCACATGAAGGAGGGATCCTAGGAAGGACAGGTGATGTAGGAAAGTTTAGGAAGAATTTGAATATCTAACTCTACAACTGCATTCGTGAATAGTGCAACACGTGGGCTTCATCCAGGTGGAACTCGGGGACAGCTGGGGGTGCGAGACGAGCCAGAGGCGAGGTCCACTGCCAAGAGCAGGAGCACAGATGATCCACCTGAAATCTGAAATCTCTCTGGTTCCCCTAGAAAAGAGAGACAACAAATGAATGGCACGGCACCAAACATCTTCTATCAATCAGTCGTTTCCAGCACCCTCTCCTATGCCATTGTGTGTTGGGGAGGCAGTGCAAGGAAAAAAAGACCTCAAGAAATTAAACAGACCTATCAGGAGAGCGGAGTCCATCATCGGCGTGAGTCAGGACACAGTGGAAGCAGTGGTGGAACAAAGGACTGCATCCAAGTTCAGAGCAGTGATGAACAATAACAGCCATCCTCTGAATTCGGTCCTGGCCAAACAGAGGAGCTCCAACAGTGAAAGGCTGCTGTCTCTGAAATGTTCCACAGAAAGCCTGAGGTCCTCTTCTGTGCCGAGAGCAATCAGGCTCCACAACTCTACTTTTGGAAGAGCAGGACACAGTAGCAGGAGTCATTTTAACTTTTTTTAAATATACTTTTAGACCAATTTTTATCCTTTTATCTCTATTTATTGTTTTAGCTTTTGTCTTTTTATCTTGAGTGTGGGATCAGCAGACCAATACTTTCCTTTTGGATTATTAAAGTCTATCTATCTATAGAAACTATGTCCAAGTAGATTACTTTTTTTTAACTAAAAACAGCAACATCCTAATTAAAAGGAAGACTTGATCAAAAATGATTATATTGGGTCAAATTTCTAAAATAAAAATTCACCACTCAGACTCAGTGACATGAGTTTCATAGTTTTTCTCTGTCATCTAAAATGTAAAGAAAGGGAACTAATAAGGCATATGAAAAGATACACAGAAGTATACTAATTTGATTAGCAAGCACGCTTTTGTTCATTTAGAGTTCTCTTCAATAAACCATCAAACAGCAAAGCTTGATTGCTTAATATTTGCAGGCATGATCAGTCCTCTTCATTGAAGTGTCAATTTTCCCACTGACATCAATTGCCTTTTTAAATACAGAAAAGATATCCATAAAACAGGATATTGCTGCTTTTTTTCGTTCATAACTTGCCTCTACTTTTCCTTTGTCCTTCTCACTGTGCTTTGAGCCATAAATAACTCTCAGTAGGGAGGAGAAAAGCCACAAACAGCTAAATTGAAAGAGTGCTTTTTCAATTATTTTCAAGTTTGACAGTCACCAAGCTATTTTCTTGTTTGCTTGTGCTGGGATGTCTTTCTTTGAAGGCCCTGGTCGGTTCAGCAGCTGTCAGGGGACTGCAGAGCATGCAGGAGAGAGCGCAGGTCCACCGCTGTTTGCTGTAGTCCTCATTTCCCAAGGACAGGATCCTAACACAGTGAGGAGGTGTGTGTTTGTGTGACAACAAACCTGTTTCCTGCTAGGACCGAAATGCAGTGCACAAGAACGAATGCATTTAAAGTATTATGCACAGAGTGACTTTGACCTTATTGTCTGCTTTGGTCAAACAGCTGCAACACAAATGGATCCTGCAGTCAATCATCACAATAAATAAACGGAGACAGCAAGCAGAGAGCAGAAACCCCACAGAGTGACTTTCACACTGCAAGAAGAACCCACAGAGAGATAATCTTTCCATTTCCCTTTCTGAAAACAGCATCATCATCTTAACCCTACACTGCCTACAACTTATATCGGATTTTTAAAGCATAAATATGCTCATATATTTAATATTTTCCCACTAACGGTTGGTCTTTAGTACTGCTAAAGCTTATAACATGAAAGGACTAAAGTTAATGCTGTGATGCAAAATAATGCTCAGTATGATGAAAAACAACTAAAAAGCTCTCGTCCTGAACTTTACCATGTTTTTCTTCTTTACACTGATTGTTCTTGTTTTTATTCATTTCTTCCTTAGACTAACGCGGGACAAGTCATCAAACTGAGTTACAGAGACATTGAAGGACCACTGAAAGCGCCATCACTCAGACGCACCTACTGCACTATAACGTAAAAGATCGCCTTAAAAAAGACTGAATGATCTCATGAACCCAGACATGTTGACTGATGCTTTAATAGAACTCTTCAAAATGAATAAACCTTATCTCTCAACGTTAGCCATGTCTTCCATGCATTGTAAATGATATGCTTTCATGTTGACAAAGACTAAGATCTTGACGGTAGCTTCTCTGTGATTGAAGTGTCTAATTTATGAATGCATTCTGGGATAAACACTGGGCATCGAATTTTATGCAGAAATCATATCGGTTTGAAAGCAGCATTTCGCTGGGCTTGGCGGGTTTAATCTGAAGAGTTGCAGAAGCGTTTCTTTTAAAAGTGCGACCCACAACTGGTTCACACCGGACACGGTAGTGCTGTGAAGCAGTAAATGGCGTATACTTGTATAGCGCTTTCTACCTTCCTTCAAAAGCCTAAAGCACTTCACAGTCACAGTCCCATTCACACATTCACACATTGGTGGTGGCTCCGCTGCCGAACACTGGCACCAACCTTCCACCAGAGGCAATTTGGGGTTCAGTGTCTTGCCCAAGAACACTTTGACACATGAGTGGGCAAGGCGGGAATCGAACCCGCAATGCCTCGATCCCCCGCAGTCAACTCCCAATCAGAAGTCGACTGTCCTATCGCCCCGCCACAGCCACGGTGGGCGGGTAATATTTGCGTGGCTTCCACTTAAATTCCAGCTCACACCAGACACGTATTTTTCCGGGACAGTTGACAGGCGCTTCTGCTCAGCTGTGGTTATTTAGAGCTTGTGTGTTTTTGTGTGTCAGTCCGTTAAGATACAAAAAATAAATAGCATTTGTCAATCGCGGTATTTTATTGTGAAAAATTGGTTATATTTTGAAGATTGACCGGATTTTCTTGTGTGTCTTCCTGCCAGGACTGACGTGGATCGCTTGCGGCTAGTTCAGAAAATAGACCAGACTCTGAAACGATCATTGCATGGCACAAGCTGGTCGCAGAGGACCGCCGTGCGTTGCGTTTGGTATGAACTACGCCGTGCCTCCATTTCGCGCTCCCGCGTTCTGTGTGAACCAGGTGGTATATACATGTTTTCCTTTTTTTTATGCCTTTTTTTATAGCTCCTTTGACTTTTACTACAGAAAATACAGTACCTTAAAATGAGCTGCTTTCCTAAAATAGATTGGTCTGTGTTTGTCAAAGGTGAACTGGCGCTTTGCTGCACAGAATCGTTTGGCTCCAAACGCAGCAAGGAGGCTCAGTATTGATGAGGCAATCAGCAGAGGTCAGCGAGTTTATAGGAAGTAGTACTCCTGAGTGGGATTTAATCTTCTTCGTCCTTTAAGTGAAGGATTTTGGATGAATAAGCATGCACTGCGAAGCCATTACCTGCTCAGCCCCCTTAGGTTTGTCATCAGGCAAGGGCAGAGGGCCTGGAGACGAGCCAGTTGAAACCACAACCGACACACACAAGCACACAAACCTTTGCAGAGGAGCCAGAAGGTGGCACTTACGGTTCTGACTGATAATCATCTAATGTACCCTCCCTCTGTTCCTTTACCTTTCCTGCTCACTCTTTCTTCCGAGAGCAAATCAAAGTAATGGGTTTACAGCTGCAGCCTGTGTCCTCTGCTGGGTAGCTGATATAATTGTCCGCTGCTTAATGGAGATACTCTGCACATCTGACATCTGTGTAAGTGCACTAATTCCAGAAGCGACATGACAGCGTTTATGACTCCTCAGGCCTCAAGAGTGCTGAATGCTTCCTAACTTGGGAGTCTGCTGAGCACCACTTCACACATGACAGAGCTGCATCCAGAAACACCACGTCGACGTCTCAATCTGTGCTGCAAAACATGGGAGCGCACGTCCCAAGGAGGTTCCACGGTTCTGAGGAGATTATTAGAACGGCAAACTCCGGACAAAGTTGTAATCTTTGTGATTTCTAGAAGTGGCTGTCGAGGCGTTGAAGTGTGGAGAGCTCGAATCCTGCTGATTTCACAACAACCTGAAGGGGAACGAACAGAGAAAGATGTAGAAGTGTCTCCCTTCGTGACACTTAATAAAAACATAGCTTTGTCCAAATTATAGGATGTTTGACAGACGTGTGGGTAACCAGAGTCGAGGTGAACGCGTTGGTATGCTGCTAAAGGTTTGTTTTCCTTTTCAATTTCTGACCACGGCAATGTCAGTTCTTCCCTGATGCTATGTACGGACCAGTAATGTGATGTGCGCTCAAGAGCACGCTAAAGGGGCGTTCTTTAACACACTTTTTCCATACACTGGACTGTCAATATTAGGGGTGTGTATTGGCAAGAGTCTGGCGATACGATACGTATGACTTCAATTGAATCTACCTGAATTTTAATCCCTGTCATTGTAAAAAATGGTCAAATTAATTTATTTAATGATCACAGCATTAAGCACAGCGACTGTATCTCCTATACAAGTTGCTTTTACCCAGAAATCCATGCTGCTTTTCTTTTGGTAAATTACGAAATATTTGTTTTTTAAGGGAACAGTCGATATTTTCTGACTATTTTTCAATATAAGTACAAATAGAATGAATGTGCCTTAACTGATAAGTTTCTAAAAGTGTGATTGCAAGATTGCTAAATCTAGCATTTAAACTGTTTATAGACCTGAACGGATGCTTCAAAAGTGAAGGAAAATCAAACCGTATGGTGTAGAGCTGCTCAAAGAGGCTCAATGCGCTCTGCTGCCAACTAGCGGTCGAAAGTTGAAGTGAAAAGCAAAAGCAAGACGGTGAAGGACGCTCATAAATAATTAAATAAATATTGTCATGTCAACTTTTTAAATTGATATAACTATCGTTAAACGAAATTATGCGATATATCACCAAATTGATTTTTTCCTACTGCCCTAGTCGATAAACCCGATTCTAGCGCACATGTCCACAGTTGGAGAAGGCTTGGTGCAAAATGTTAAAGCGGTACAAATCTCACAAATCTTCATCTTTCAACACGTTCTCACTCCCAACTCGCCATATATGACCACACCAGTAGCATCACATATTGATGCTACTGGTGAGCCAAACTTGTCATTTTTCAATGTCCAGCCTTCTCCCAGTATATGACTTCAGAAAAGTTTGAATGTGTTCACAGATTCTGACGTATGTCTTAATAATAATAATAATAATAATAATAATAATAATAAAAATTATTTTATTATTTTTACTGTCATGAGCCTCCCGCAGCCAATTCAGAGCAAAGCAGAGAAATGAATGTTTGAGCACAGAAAACAACGTGTTTAAACATGACATTAGTTTAAAATATTTTGTTTGTTTTAAGGATTTTAATTTATACTTTATACGTTTGCAGTGCTCTATTGCTATAATAATGTGTTTTTTAACCAGTGGGCCGCGGCACCCTAGTATGCCGCCAAAGATGGTCAGGTGACCCGTGGGAAATTATCCATGTTCACTGATCGAAAACATTTACCATCACCAGGAAATAAGCTCTGTGCTCAAAAGGGTCCAAATTTAACAAAGTATTTTGGAATATGCAAGGTCATAAAATACTTTTTTGTGTGTTTATTTGATTCTATAAAAGACTCTTTGATAAGAATGACAGTACCGCGATCTGGGCGCGAAATTTGCCCCCAGCTCTGCTTTTAGAAAAGTTCTGCCCCTTTAATTATCTCTGCCAATCCTTCTTGGAGGTCATCCATCTGACCAATCAGAAGTGGTTAACGTCCTCACTTCCTTGTTCTGATTCAGTTCATCAAGTCTCAAAATAACAACTAAAGCTCCTGTTTAGCAGCGTAGCTTCCTGCAGGATCCGGCGTCCGACCATTTAAAAAGTGAGCAAAATAATTAAGCTCAAGGACGTGAATCTGTCCGGCATCAGCGCTAGTTTTTGCACTACATCTCATATGATGTATTTATGGGGCGCTTTTGTTGCACCTTTGAAAATAGACAGGACTCCGTCTTCATTTTGGGAACTTTATTCACCCCGAACTGAGTGTTTTTTTTCTATCGTTATTTTCTCTGAGGCAGTCAGAGCAAGAGAACGAGATCGCATACACATCGTAAACACACTCAACAGCAAAAGAGGAATATCCTGCTGTGTCTAACAGATCTTTTTAAAATAAAATGGTAATATAAGTAAAATAAGAAATTATTCTCAAAATTCTAAGACAGAAAAATCATCCTTGTTGTTAAAACATTTCTCATGGACAAGATCTAATTTAACATAAATTAACTGAATATTTCCAGGCTGTAACACTTTTATTCCAACATTTTGAAAAGAAATCTGCAACTTCCAACTTTTTCAGCCTCAATTTAAATTTTTTTTTTTTATTTTGGATGAAGGTTCACCCCAGTATGCCTTGAATCAAAAAGGTTGAAAAACACTTCTAACGTGCAGTCATTACCAGTCATGACTGAAAATGTAAAAAAAAAAAAACTATCAATCAATAATTATATTTTCTGACTTCTTAAAACCTATTTTTCAACTTTTTAAACAATAAAATCGTTGGCGTTTTCTTGAAGAGCACAGGGTTTGACCTCCATTTAACTTTTATTTTCTCATACCTGAAAAACTAGGAAAGCTCTTTTTCTTCAAAATGTTTTTATAGTTCTTAAAAAAGAGACAGAAAGAGAAGAGGTGTGACTTTTTCCTTTAATTCCGTTGTTGTGATTGCCGTCTCACTGGGATGACTCACTGGGATACTTCATGGAATGGAGCCATTGTTAATATTTGCTTCAGCTGCACTTTATTTGCTATGACAAGTGTTAAGACGTATGCTGCTTAGCTTACTGAGCAAACAAAGACATGTCATGATAAATGTTATTAGTTACATTATGCTTTACCTGCTATGACAAGTCTTCTAAAAAAAAAAAAAAAAAGAGAAGACAGAATAAAAGTATGTGAGTTGGGAGACTCATTTGGGTCCTGGGACACATCAAGAGATGTAATCAGCCTGGATAAGTGAAAACACCTGCATGGGGATGCAGTTACATCTCAGCACTGATTGCAGTTCTAAAGTGCTGTAGAACAAGTATTAACACATGCTATCATTTGGATCCTTGCAGCTAATGATGTAAGGCATTCGTAAAGCATGGTCTAACAGTCTGCATCTTTTTTCCAAGCTTTGTTTGACAGTAAATAAACCGTGCCGGAGGCTGGTTTGGAGGCTTAATGGAAAAATAGGGGGTTTATCTGACTAGAGTCCTCTTTGGTGGTCCGTCTTCCTGGTGTTTACACCTAAAGACTGAAAACAACAGGGGATTCTCGCGTTTGGGGATAGAAAGATTAGAAGATTTTGAACAACATCCCTTCTGGAAGATTAAAAAGTGCTCAAATATAAACACAGGTATTGTAGCTTCATAGTTTGCTTACACTGGTTTATATCGAGGAAGACAATAAGGAGTTTTAAACAAATTATTTCTCTAACTTATTTTTTTTAATGAACATGTCCTTCAGAAGATTTTACTTTTACTACCAGAGCCGTGTCTGGTGACAAACAATAGCACACACTCTTCAAACTAAGCAACTCTTCCATTATTTACGTATTTACGCAATTAGATTAATTCTAATGGACTCTGAAGCTTAGACAAGCCAGATTTTACTGTTGTAAAATATTGTATAACAGCCCAGAGCTTCCTCTCTATGCGCCAGGATCAGCTGGTTTAACTTAATTCTGTAAACAATCTACTAATACAAAGTGTTGCATATCAGTACAGAGTGTGAGGATTCTGCACTTGGATTTTTGTGATGTTTCTTTGGTTTTTGTCAGCATCTCCAGGTTCAGGTTGATCATCTACAGCTGCCTCCATTTAGTAAATTACCCTCAGTGAATTTAGGTGTCTGGTTCTCAGTTGTTTATTGTCATGTCTTCTGCTTTGTCACTTTTTTGCGTCTTGTCATGTCTAAGTTTATTTACTAAGTGTTTAAGTTTCTTCCACCAAGCCTCGTCTCCTGCATATTGGGTCCCACCAGTTCCTGGCACAAAGCTGCTTTCACCCCAAATCTGTTCAAATTACTTTAAATGGATAAACAGTTCAAGAGTTTAAAAAACATCAATACTCGAGCTAAAAATCCAGTAGTAAAGGGTTAAAAGATGTCAACATTACCTGATACAATTCAGAAAGGTATCTGATTGCTTGTGACATCAAAATGATGTCATGGATTGAACACTTTTTTTCTTGTTCCTAAATAATATTTATCACAGGGCAGCAGTGGATGCAGTTTATTTTTGTTTAAGATAGGAACAGATTTAAGCCAGTTTTCCAGAAATCCTGCCTTATCTGCTGCTGATTACCTGGATCAGGTGTGTTTGCCCAATAAGGACCCTTAATGGTAGGTTTGGTTGGAAAACATGTTGGACCCCGGCCCTTGAGCCCTGGATTTGGACACCCCTGCTTTGGCGCGAACGTGC
>NC_050514.1:9789539-9799373 GCF_002922805.2 Oryzias melastigma
ATCTCCAGGTTCAGGTTGATCATCTACAGCTGCCTCCATTTAGTAAATGTAAAGTTATGTATGGAACCCCAGCGACGGGTGAAATCCACAAAATAAGATTACAGACGCTTTTAAGGCAGTAAACTCCTCACTGCTCACTTTGTACATTTTTCTCAGACAGACATGAACGTTTTCAAACTTTTTAAACTCTCAAAATTCAAAAATTCATAGAAAAATAAGTCTGAATATTAAAGGATAAAACAATATATCAACACAGGCGTAACATAACCCAAAGTTGTATCTTAGAAAGTTAGACTTCATACTTTTCACTCATCATCAACAACTTTCTAATTTAAATATTAAGAAAACATACTGTTTTAAGTTTGACTCAAACTTTTTAAAAATAAACAAAATACTTTGCAAGATGTATCATGGTTAAGGTATGCACCAAGTTTAATACTAGATATAACAAGTATTTTTAGGGTCCTTTGGTGAGTTTTCTTCTAAGTCTAGGTCATCAATAATGTACTTTTCCAACATTTCCCCATGATCAATCGCAATTAAGAATCTGAGGCAGCTTTTATGGGTTTTTCTGCAGAAACACAATATGAGACGGTCCATTGTTCCAGGTTATTCTCCATCTGTGTGGCACTCTCTGGTTTCTTTGATCAATCGGTGTCAGAGCGTCTGTCGCTGCGTATAGTTCTTTGTCTGATGGGGGTGCACTCAACTTAAGACACTTCTGGCAACAATAAAGCCACTCAGGCCACGTCTACAATTACAAACATCATGAGGCAATTATCTGACCTCTGACCCCTCTACCCCCATCACAGCAAAGTGTATGACCAACAACGAGCCCATCAAAGGTTGGATACTAACATTTATCTTCTTCCTGACACAAACTTTTCTCCTGGAGAAAAAACATTTGAAGAAACCTTCAAGAAAAACTCGAAATCTATCTTCATATTTGCTTCACAAATCTGTGTTAATTCAATCTCTGCTTTTCTTTTCTTTTTAGACCTCATCGGACTTTCGCATGGGAGAATGAAAGTGTACTAACATGTTTCATTTCACCAGAACAGCACAAAACAATGCACTACGGAATCAAACACAAGGAAGTGTAGACGTTTGACCATCAGTCATAGCTATGTGTTTGATGAAAACAAGACATAAAGGATTGGTAAAAAACTCAGCATCTGTCATGTATGCAGACCATCATTCTGGGTCGAAAAACCAAACCGAGTGTTTCTCCACTGAACCAAATAGTGGAAAAAGTGTATTGTCGCATCCCTACTGCATACTAGTGAGTCTAAAATGAAAATGTCCAACAATTGTGCGACATTTAAGAAGGATTTTGTATTGATTGTTTTATTAGAGTACACCAGGCTTAGTATAAGCCAACTGATGGGGTTTTCTTCATTGTTTTTTGCTTAGTAGCAAATTAAAAAATGATTTTTCCAACAGACACCATGATCCTTAGCTCACAATGACTTAAATTTAATATAAATAAAGTTCTGGCCCATCAAAGATGTCAGCTGAACCAAACTGTTGCTGTAAGACCACAATGCAGTAGTGCATAAATAAATGGAAGAAAATGTAAAAGAACTGAAGGATTGTCAAGAAAAAAAACTGAACCAAGATTAAAACCTTTCTGATGTGGGACAATAATCAAGTGTTGTAGCCTTCAAAATGATTTAAAAAGAATGATAATTAATTGTAATCAAATTGATCTTGACTAAGTGAAAATTCCACTTCAGACTTCTTTTTAGCAATGCAAAATCCAGTGGATGATGTCAAATATTAAACGTCCTTTATATACATATGTGTGTTTTCTTTGTACCTAAAGATATTGACATGTTGAGAACATGATGAGCGTTCAGAAACACGCTACACATGAGTTCTTGAACACTAGTACAGCCCTTTATATTTACACTGGACAAGCAGGGAGGGGCTTTTACGTCTTTTTCTTTTTCTGCTGTTTACTAGGGCATGTCCGCCACCTACAGTGTGAATGTCAAAGTGGTGCAAATGCTTTTTTTCTTTCACAGCTCTATTCCAATATACAAAAGACTTGGTCTACGTCCGAATTCCCACCCTAATCGTGTTTTGACGACAAAAATGTTGCAGGTTTGCTAAAAAATTACATTTAAACAAGTTTTTTTTTCGCAAAAAACATTTCAAATTATTGCATTGTGGTCTATATTCGCTAATGTAGTGAGCATTGATGCACACTGGTTTTTCGCAAAGACTTCTGGGAAATTTCTTGACTTTGAAATTGTAGATTTGGACAGCACTACAAAATGACAAACGCACAAGGAATTACGTAACCTTGGTGTCACATAATTCTGGCCGGGCACAAACTTCTCTGTTAATGTCTCCTGTGAATTATCATCCATTCGTCACCACCACTCTCTGATTGGTCAAAGATTTAACCTGCAACGTGTGTTCAGTGGCCATGTGTTGTGTTTGTAAAGCCCAAAAACGGTTTTAAAAACGTAAGTAGCTTCACGTGAACGGTAAAGTTATGAACTGTAGTCTGGAATATTCTTTTATGCACAATTACATTGAGCTGTAAAAAATGCTTGCACATGTTATAGCGTCGCTACAAATAAGGAGTGTTAAAGATTAGTTATGATAAACTCTGGCTTTTTATTTTGGAACCTCTCCCTCCCTCTAATTCATGATGCAGAACGGAACCACTGAGGGCAACCAGAGCAAAACAGCCAGACAACAAAACACAGACAAAAACTCACATACAAACCCCAGTCCATCCAGACAGGCAAAGGGAGTGATATCCCACAATTCCTTGCTCTCACAGCTGACCCAATCTGTTGTGACCATCACTACAATATGTTGCAGAGGGCGATGTGAACGTAGCTTCAGTGTGAAAGATCACCAGGATGGACTGAGAGGTCATTTCAAGCACTGCATACTTACAGTATATGAAGACAAAAAAATCATCCCCCAAACAGCAACTCTGACCTGACTTGACCTTCCATTGACTGAAAACCTGTAGAAGACATGCTGCAGGTGTCGATATTCTACTTCAGCCAAGTAAATTGTGCGATTGTTTCCCTGGAGTTGTCAAGTCTCCTCCGTGGGATCATTATTGGAGGAAAAGCAGCTCAAACATAAACGCGGAAATGTACCTGTTAACTGTGTTGCTCTTCCTAACAGCTGTTGTGCAGACGCCATAAACAATTTATAATACAGCAGCTGCTGTAATCAGAGCAATTCTGTAAATGAGTGAATCATTAATGTTTCTCTGTAGGAACAGGAATAAACACTTGCCCTGAGGGGCTGGTAAACCTGAAAGCAAGGGCTGAAAATTCAAGTGCATCCTGACGATATTTCAGTGAGGCTTCTGAGAACCCACTTTCCCTAAGAAAAGACTTCTATTGTGGTTTATATATTATGTATATTTGCCTGCGTCTGACAGCGCTTTGCTGGGTTTCGCTTTTACTTTCTTGCACGGCGATGTTGTCAAGGCAGACAGCAAAACATGTTTTCAAAAAAAAAAAAACGTATTTAAATGTTTTGGAGGAGTTTACAAGTGATCAGGCAGCAGAAGCACAGACAACGGTTGGAGATGTAGGCAAGAAATCTGCATGATGAACGTCAAAAGTGCCAGAGGGGAGGGAAAAAAAAGGCGACTCGGGGGGCAAAGACGGCATAAACACAGAAAATTATTCATCGGCTGAAAGTTTTGTTATTCTCAGGGTTGGCACTGTGCAAACATGCTAAACACTCACACATCCACACAGACAGAGAGTGCACACTGAGCTTTGTGCAGAGTTCAGGAGACTCGTCTTTGCAGCTCAGCCTTCTGCTCTGCTCAATATTGCATGAACCTCCACTAAAGCTGAACCTTGCCTTTTGTGTTAGATAAGCAGCAAAATAAATAGACCATGGCAGCGGCATCATGGGGACAATTAAATAAACAACAGCAGCAGGTTCTAGGACACACTGGAGCGCTAATCACTCGCTGCACTGAGAGTGTTGTGGTCCATGGAAATCCCAGCCACTTATTTAACTGGAAACTGGAAAGACACAACTCGGAAGTAGTACTGTTGTCTATCTGGGGGGGCTAAATGGGCCTCGCTGTAATATGTCAAAGACAGTGTGAGTATATATGAATATATTTCTGTATCAGAGAAACCAGACATGTAAATAATTGTTACAGTGTTAGAAAATCAGAAGTTATCAGGAAGCAGTGATTGGTCTGAGTCTGCATTTCTATGGCAACCATTCGCTCCAATCAGGTGTGAGCTTGCTGGAAGACCACACCCGATCCTAATGACATGTGGAGATTTTTGTTTACATGTTTTGATTTACAGAAGAGTCCCAAGTTGTGCATAATTAACGATGGCACAACCCCAAATCTGTAGACGATTATCTCTTCAATGAGATCATGTTTGGTTTTACTAGTTTCCTATTACGATGTATTAATAGGAAAGACTGTTTTTCCACTATGTTCACAAACTGAAATTATATTGCTTGGGGAGGGGAATGCTTATTAAAGCTTAAAAGCTCTGCAAGTCCATAAAAAAACAACAAAAGATGTCTTCTTATTGGTTTGTCATGCTTGATGAATGGACTGGGGTCGGGAATCATTGAAAAAGTTAGAATTACCCACTGAAGACGCTCTCATGGAGTGTTTCCTTGTTTATTACAGAAGTTAAATTCTAAAAATAACCTGTGATAGACAAAACATGCAAAGTAGTCATCCTTATTTTGACGTTTTAAGGCAGTACAATCCTTCACTTTACATTTTTCTCAGACAGATAACATTTTCACACTTTTACCTCTTGTTTAAACTCTCAGAGTTCATTGAAAAGTAAGTCCAGAATTATAGAATGAATACAAAGACCTGAAGATTTATGTAAATGATAGAATGAGGATGACCTTTTTTGAAATGTTCTTGGTGTTCAGTGAACTCAAAAATCACAGCAGGCTCCAGAGATGTTGGGGAGAAGACCATCAGCTATTAGCTCCTCAACGACTCATTGAACAGTCAAGCCTGTACAATTAAGAGATGAAACACTGTGGTGGCAAAAGCTGAAAGGTCTACCAGCTGCATCAGAGATGCACAAACTTCCAAACCTTAAACATAAAAACTTTTATTTTCTGTGTTAAAAGATTTTATTGAAGTTTCTCAAGTGACTATCAACTCATATCTGACAAAACCCACATTTGATTGAATCTAAAGTGTGCATGTGGTTCAGCGTTCCCTTTTATCGCCATTTTTGTCTTTCCAAATAAATTGTGCTGCTGCTCTTTACATCTGCATTGAACAGCACATCATTTAAAGAAATACTTCTAGAGAGGTCAGAAGTTCTCTATGCTAACTTTTTTGTTCAACTCTTCCATAAGAAGAGGCAAAAAGAGAAGTGTTTCAAGATGTTCAGAGCATTCATTGCATGTTTGGTTTTTAGCTTGTCAGTGAATTCTCTATTCTGTCAAATAAAGAATCCTTAAAGACCCACTTCACTAAAAATTATGTCTTTAGTGTTATAACATGTTCTTTTGCCATTTTTATAGTGATGGAGGACATGTATAAAAATGAATAAAGCTTAAATTACATATCTGAGTATTTTTTTAAATTGTTGTGGTGTTTGAAAAACAGAGTATTTGTTACATAGAAAATGGTGGGTGGACCACAAGCTCCCTGCTCCGCTACTTCTGATGTATCTACTTGTAGACGTCCTTGACGTCTGTTTTCTTCATCTGAGCTGACATGTGGGTTAAAACTTACGGTGGCTATTGCCTTTTCTTTACCATTTTTGTTGAACAAGTAATGTTATGTTGGGGGAGTGAGAGGCTGTAAGCTAGCGGGAGAGAAACAGATTGCTAATTTATGGGTGATGGGAAGAGGGGGTGGGGTTTCCCCACATCAACAGTCTTGTCCAAAACTCTAGAAAACAACAAATGTTTTTTTTATTTTGGCTTAAAAGAACAAAAACATTATTTAAAACAACTGGGAAAATGTACAGATCAAAAGATGATTGGAGAGAGTCAAATTATTCAGCCCTGAGAGAAAATGTGTCTGTTGTAGAGTAAGAGCTTTCCATCAACGGCTTGTTTTACATTCTGATAAGCCAGTGCTTTGAATCTAAACAGACAACTACACTATTACTTTCTGCAGTTTTTATTCTGGATTCGAACATTGTCTGGGTGGAAGCTTGTCTAACATCATCAGGAAGACGGCTTCAGAATTAAGCTGCATGAAGCTAAAAATTCATCGTATTTCATCCTGATACTGAACACCTACAGGTCTGTCCCAGAGCATCTCAGAGTGAGAGGTGGTGACCAACATCCCAGAAATGTTCTTTGGAGCTGGGTCATAGAGAGATTTGTAAATAAGCAGAGCTGTTTTAAATTCTATTCTCTCAGTGATAAAATGTAACCACTGATCCACTGATGTACCTCCTGGTTTTAGTCAGTGCCTAGTTTTCCAAACTTTTCATTCTTTTTGGCCCCAGGCATATAAAAACATTCTCCCTCTTCACCTTTTGACCTCTCCATCCCCGAAGCTTCAGTGATTCACTTGTGTCAAAGCCATTTGCATTTACATTGTCTTGCTGAAAAAACACAAGAGTTAAAAAAACCACACTTCTTTGGTTTTTCAGACATTTGGTTATGTAAATATGCTTTGTCTTCAAAGCCTGATTTGATTCATTTTTGCTTTTGTTTCAGACCAGACTGAAGAACAGGATTAGGAGATGAAGAGATGAGAAAAGAAAAATAGAGCTCATACTGTAGTTGTTATATATGGGTTTACTAGTGTCTCTGAATATAACAGTATACACTCACTGACCACTTTATTCGACACACCTGTCCAACTGCTCGTTAACTCAATTTCTAATCAGCAAATCACAGCAGAAACTCAATGCATTTAGGCATGTAGACGTGGTTAAGATGATCTACTGCAGATAAAACAGACTATCAGAATGAGAAAGAAAGGTGATTGAAGTGACTGAACGTGGCATTGTTGTGTCTGACAGGCTGGTATTTAAAAAATTGTTAATGTACTGGATTTTCACCCACAACCATCTCTAGGATTTATAGAGAATGGTCAGAAAAAGAGAAACTATCCAGTCAGTAACAGTTCTGTGGGCAGAAATGTCATATTGATGCCAGAGGAAAATGGCCAGACTGGATCCAGCTGACAGAGAGACAACAGTAACTCAACCGCTGGTTACAACTGAGGTTAGTAGAAGAGCATCTCTGAACTCAAAACACGTCCAATCTTGAGGCAGATGGACTACAGCAGAGTATCACTCCTGTCAGCTAAGAACAGGAAACTGAGGATGGAGTTCACTCAGGATCACCAAAACTGGACGATAGAAGATTGGAAAAACGTTGTCTGGTCTGATATGTCTCCATTTCTAGTGCAACATTCGGATAGTAGGGTCAGCATTTGGCGTCAGCAACACGAATGTATGGATCCATCCTGGTTTGTATCAATGGTTTAGGCTCGTGGTTCTGGTGTCATGGTGTGGGGGATAATTTCTTGACACACTTGATTGATCATGGTTACAACACCACAGTCACCTGAGTATTGATACTGACCATGTCCATCCCTTTATGACCACAGAGTACCATCTTCTGATGCTACTTCCAGCAAAGCGCCATGTCATAAAGCTGGAATCATCTCGGTTTCTTGAACATGACAATGACTTCACTGGACCCAAATGGTCTCTACAGTTACCAGAACTCAATAAATCACATTTGGGATGTGGTGGAACTGGAGATTCAAATCATGGATGTGTAGCCGACAATTCAGTGTGATGTTATCATGTCAATATGGACCAAACTCTCTTAGGAATGTTTCCAGTACCTTGTTGAATCGATGCCACCAATAATCAAAGCAGTTCTAGAGGTAAAAGGGGGTCCAACCTGGTCTTAGCAAGTTGTACCTAATGAAGTGGCAGATGAGTGTACATGAGACACCCACCAAAGCTGTCCTGAATCCCAGTAGTCAAACTCTCCATCTGCAGACACGTTCAAAAGGGATGTTATTTTGTACTGTGACAAGCGCCTCTTAACCACAGCAAGCTATGCACAGATAAAGACTGCGTTCCTATCATTTCCATTTTTAGATTGTATTTACTTCCAAACAGATGCAACAAGTACATAATTAAGACTGTAATTAAGCTAGAAAAAAAGGAGGGAAAAAAAACGCAGCTCTGCCACATGAGCACCTTTGAAACAATAAGAGCTCAGTTCATTAGCAGTAAGCTTATTAATCATCTAACAGGCAATTAGCAAGCTGTTACCATTGGCGGCTGGTATGTAAATATATTCCTCGGTTAATTTCTTCATCAGATAATCAAAGAAATGCTATGAAAATGAGCTCTGCCACTATGTAAATGATCTATGCTGCTAATTGCAAACCAGTGTTTCAACTTGGACGTGGAAATGACAGAGTAATGGGTTGGCACTGAGGTTATATGCCAGGCTGCCGAGGGAGTGAAACTAGTCACATCTCAGTGCAGCCTGCATGACAATTTATGGGCTGTTCAAAAGCCTTCCTTCAGCCCTTCTGTCAAACAGATAATAATCACTGGCTGGCAGAGGTGAGCCCAGGAGGGCTGTTCATGTGTGAGAGTTCAGTTCCATTCAAATCCCACTGCAGGGAGGGGTTCAGACCAACCCATGAAGAAACCAAATGAATCCACACCATATTCTCACATCGCCTCGACAGTTATTAGGAAATGACAAAAACAAGTAAGTGAGGCAAATCACACAAATATGTTGCACTTCCTATTAGCAAATTAGTCTTCACTGCACATGTGCGCGTGTCCCATGCCACGACTTCACTAACAGGATATCAAGCCACGCTGAGAAGATTTTCTGGCAATCTACTGCTGAATTTGCAGCACAAAAGCACTAATGACGCTCAGGCCTGAAATCTATCATGGCTGTTCATAGAGCCTGCGCCAACGTCAAGCTTCCCTTCGGCCTTTGCCGCTAATCTATGCAGTGCAGGCTCGAAGAAGCCATTACAGCTCTGAATACAAGATGAGCGTCAAGGCAATGTCTGTCTCCACACAGAGCGAGAAGCAATAAAACCCAGGCCAGAAGGTAGATTGTGATCTATGGACATTGAATTAAGACTCTTAATCTGGCAGTTTGCCCCTCAGAGATGTCGACGGGCACCTAGGTGAGCGGATCTAGGCTTTTACATGGATGTATGCCTCATTGTAGCCTGTTTTTCTGTCAGCGCCGCATGAATGCATCATGGTTCACTCAGCTCACCACATAAGCTTCCATATCCTGTATATGTGCAGATCTGTGTGTCACACATGTTCCATCAATTCAACGGTAGGAGCAATTACGTACATAAATGATTGCAAGTGCCATATTTTTCAGACAATAAGTCACTCCAGGGTGTAAGTCGCTGCTAAAAAAATGCATTCTGTAGAAGAAAAAATAATATTTAAGTCACACTTCTGGGAGAAATTTACTTAACAAAATATATGAACAAGAGCGGACATTTCATGTTGAAAGACGAATGACAATAGCAGAGTCAAAAACAAGACTGAGTATATGCACACATCACTGCCATAACACATTGATCCTTTTTACCTCATTAAGCATAGGAGGAATCTAGTATATTAGCACAACATAGTAACAGTTATTTAGATAACCATAGGAACATGCTAACAAGTCAACTAAACTCTTTATATCATTTCAACTCACTAAATTCGTTTAATTCTTCATCCTCTGCGTCACTTTGGAATAATTTTGTTAAGGTTGCCGCTTCTTCTTCTGCATTACCATCAGTAGCAAATACTGATACACACACCTACAGTGCCCTCTAGAGGTAGTTGATATTTATTAGAAAAAAAA
>NC_050514.1:9799709-9799818 GCF_002922805.2 Oryzias melastigma
GATCCTTTTTACCTCATTAAACATAGGAGGAATCTAGTATATTAGCACAACATAGTAACAGTTATTTAGATAACCATAGGAACATGCTAACAAGTCAACTAAACTCTTT
>NC_050514.1:9799927-9800224 GCF_002922805.2 Oryzias melastigma
AAAAAGACTAGAAATAAACCTCAGGGCTTTGATGAAAAGTTGATGCTTAAGGAGTGTGTTCATCTAAAGGTTCAGAGAAAAGTTCAAACTTAAAGGAATAACGGTTTTGATAAACATACAACTTCTTTATTAGACAAATGTTGAGCTGGTATAAATCTAATATGGCTGGTAGACTTTGGAGGTCATAACTAAACATGTTTTTAACATTGGATTGAGGAGCAACATGACTGATTTTTCTTCTCTGGAGTACAGATTAATATGATAATTTAAATGTTCAAATCATGGATGTTTTTTTAA
>NC_050514.1:9800296-9806016 GCF_002922805.2 Oryzias melastigma
CATACACATACACACAAATACCTTAATGTATGTATATATATATATATATATATATGTATATATATGTATATATATATACATATATATACTACTCTCCCCTTATTCACAGGGGTTAGGGATTGGCGATGGAGACATTTGCAAATACGCTGAATACCCAAATACGGAGACCCTTCCCCCACCCCATCCCTCCACCCCACGACCAATCTATGCTATTTAGAAACACTTCTGATCATGCTTTGTAAGCATTTATTTAAAAACGTAAGTTTTCATTACAATGGACTGGATACTTTGCTGTTACTCTGTCTCTCTGTGCCTTAAAACCATGAGCGCGCTTTCCTCCTTTATCAGTTAAGTGTGAGAGAACATCTTATTCCAAAAGAGGTCAATATAATCCATAATAAACACCTGCTCTGGATGTGTGTGTGTGCGCCTGTGTGTGTTATGTGGCCAACGGACCAGCCTTCTCTTCCATTCTGCTCCCCTCCTGGGAAATCCCCACTCCTTCCGATGCAAAAGTTTTATACAAGTGTCTTGAGTTGTCTGAGTTTCTGTGCTGAACCAGAGGAGTCCCGTGACAGAAAAAAAAATCTCCAAAAATGTGAAACCGCGAATAATGAAATGCAAACAAACGGGGAAACACTGTAATAGCAACTGTTGGTGAAAAGAAGGCTGGAGGAGGTTTTGAGCTGATCTTAGGGGAATGCTGCCTAAGTTCATCAGTGACATGTCTTCATGGTTAAATCTGACCAAAATAAACTCATATTTTCAAGTTAGACCTAAAATAGTGAGAAATTAGCTTTTAAACTACTTTTTCTTGATGTGGTCAAAACATTTTCGTGCTACTTTCTTAGTTAAGGGTTTGAACATAACTTGACTGGTAGAATTCTCAAATTTATACTGCTCTTTACTATACTCTTAGAAGGTATTGCATTACAGTCCCAGTACCATTCACTCACACACACATTCACTAATCTAGACCCACCAATGTGGGGTTTATTGTCTTGCTCAAGGCCAATTCAACACATGAATGGAAAAGATAGGGAACAAACCTGAAATCAGAGGCAGACCGCTCCACCACAGCCTCTGCGGTAGTGCAAGTGAAAGATCTCCTGTAAATAAATTAACCAAGATCTAATTTGAATGTTTGTGGGAGTTAGTTGAGATATACAGTACAACAAGCAATAATCCAATAAATCCTTTGTGTCATTTGTATTCGTTTTTGAATGTTTGTAGTTTGTTGTTTGTTTTTTTCAGTTTTTACCGATAATCTTCAAGTTTTGGACTAAATCCCACAGTTTTTCTGATCTCTGATATTTGTGTTTTTATTGGGCCAAGAAAGTAGACTTTAAATTATTTCTATCACAAAAGATATTGTGTGAGTTTTGGTTCAAATTAATAAAAATGTAATAATAAAAAAAAACCACCAATAACATGGTGCTGAGCACTTCACCAAGATGGAGTTTTTTTAAACTTTTTTTTCCAGTTTAAATTTGACTTTTATTTTATTTGAATACATTTTCATTTTGCTCAATTTAGGTCTTTTCAAAAAACAAAAAAAAAAACGCATTGTTATGTGGCATGCGATATGACTGAAGGCCCACCTGCTAATTCTTTATGCTGTTATTTTCCCATATTCTCTAAATTCAATGGTCTAAATCCCTTGAAATAGGCAAAACATTGTTTATTTGAATTAATATATTTTAAATAAGTACAATTTCAAAAATAATCAATTACATAAATAATACTAAGTTTTATTGCATAGTAGCTCAGTTACCTACTAATATTGCTAGAAGGTCAAAAAAATTCTATTTATTTTTATTATAGTAAACTTTATTGAAAAAATAATTTTTGTAGGTGCCCAATTAGACCTTAAGTTATTAGAATTTCTTACTTAAAAAATAAACAACAAAATGATTGCTTGATGAAAACTATCCAGCTAGAAAGAAGGTGTAGATCCAGTAGAAAGGAAGATACTGTAAGGTCAAAGCATTTTTTTCACTTACCAAAGACACACATTTTCATTTTTAAAAAGTCAGTTATTCCTAGTGAGTCACATGCTCCTGGGTTTTGTGCTTAAGTGCTCCCCGCGTCAGCCATTTTATCCACCGTCTCAAAAACACCAGGCTGTGATGTGTGGCCCAATCATCAGCGAAACACATCCCTTGTATATTAAAATATGCGTGACTACAGGCCGTGTTATTTTCCCCACATGTTCTGCGGTCTGCGATCCGAACGCACTGATTTATTGACGCTCGGCGACATGGGAAGGAGATACCAGATAGCGTAGCAAGAATCTAATGCGCCACAACTGATGTGAAAAGCAGCCCAGCATCTGAAATCATTTGCAGTTGTTCTCCCGAGGTCCCTGTGATTTAAGGAGACATACTTCAGAGGGCCCCGGTGCTTGCCAGAGAAAACTAGTCACATCACATCAGAAGCAGCGACATGTAAATAAATGGTGGGCCAGTGGATTCTGTCCAGGCACATCACTGTTTCAGGTTTTCATTTGGAGACTTCAAAGGCGGCTATCGAGTTTCACTCTGCACAGCCTTCTGCCTTCATCACCACATTTATGAATGTCCTTCAGTGTTGCGAGTTCCTTGACTTGTCAGGCTGAAGTACGGCAACAAAGAAATTGGACCAATATCTAAAAACAAGCTAATTAGCAAATGTCCATTCTTTTAAAAATCCTTCAGAACAATCAATGTTGAGTTTTAGTGGTGTCAGAGCCATTAGAATCAACCAAACTGCTTCAGGATGTGGGCAAGAGTTGTCATCTATAGAGGGAAACGATTGCTTAATATAGCAGCAGGCGCTCAAAAGAAGGAGTGCTTACCGGAGCACAATCCGCTAAAATCAATACCAGCAGTCAGGCTGTATTGTTTCCAATGAGGAAAAAGTGTGCCCAGGATAAAAAGTGCTCAATATTGGTGTCTGGGGCCGCTGAGTCAGAAGTCTGGGGTAAGTAATGCAGATGGAGGAAGGTGGAAAGAGGGGTGAGGAGGTAAACAGCAGGAGCGGGCCCCCGCCGTCTGAAGGTCAGTAAACCCTTCCGGTTACAAATAATGGAGATTTGACTGAATATCATTCCATGCACACTTCCACTTCCTGTCATCCACTGAGCTGTGTTGCTTCATTGAAGCTCTTAATTTATTGATTGAATGCTTTCTGTGACTTTTAGGGCTCCTATTTATTTTTAATACTGTATTAAATATTTAGCATGAGCTGAAAATGGTATTCCTCCAAATCCTGAATAACATGTTTGGTTCTTTTATGTTTTTGATGACAACAATGACGGTTCAAACAGTCCCATACTTTGCCAGTCAGGATTATATATTCAACGTACTTCCGTAAAATCTGCATAGAACATTTTTTATAAAGACTTTGAAGCTGCAAATGAAGCAGTCACCTAACCTCTGATTGAAAAATACTCCAGATTAGCTGGTGCTAAAGTGGCTCCACGGTACGGTGGCCCTGAAGTGCAAAACATTAAAGATCACACTGACAATTAAAAAAAAATTACAATTTATAAATCAAAGCAAAATTCCAGAAGCAAGATAAAAATGTTCTAAAGTATTTTCTAGATATCAAAATAAAATGGTAAAAAAAGCATTATATAGAGCACTCTTTAGTGAGTAGTGAAGGAACTCTGACATAGCCTACATGTGGGCATCCAAAAGGTTTCTCCTTTTTTGTTCCTGAAACAGGTTTTTTTAGGAGTTTTTCCTTACCGGGAGGGAGGGTCTGAGGGCAGGGATAACCAGTTTTATTTAGTCTGTTTAGTTTAGCAATTAGCTATTGTTTGTATTTTATGACCGACCTTCTGCTTCTGTAAAATTACCGGCATGAAGCCCAATGAGGCAATTGTTTTGTGATATTGGGCTATATAAAAAAAATGAAATTGAATTGAATTATATGAACAACATGGAAACAGCTGCTGCAGTCTGCCAAGCTGCGTTCACACCGACCTCGGCAACGCACTTCTAATAATAAGTCTACTTAAACACACCTTTTAGGCTCATGCGTTCACACATAGTTACACAAGTTTTTCATACAAAGAACTCGGTTATTGAATGAAAGTTAAACCAGTTCAAGTTTTGACCAATCAGGGACTCAGATTTGGAGGTAACTTATGGTGTTATACTGAAGTGCCAAGCTTTTAAAAGTTATCATAGAGGATAATTGAATAATTGCGGTTTGTGTCCGGATGGAATTCTATGACATCAAGTTTTTCATATATTGGGATAAAGCTGTAAAAGAAAAAGCCTGGAACAAGATTTCCGCCATTATGACATTTAACACCAAACCTTCTTCAACTGTAGGTGGCAGACATTTACGAATAAACAGTTAAAAAAAACCTTAGAAAAAAACCCCTCCCTGCTTGTCCAGTGTGAACACCACTGGTTAACAAGAACCTGCATCTAGCATGTTCTTGAACGTCCTTCAAATGCCTGGTGTGTACATAGATTCCTCCCATTTCCTTCCAGCTCGATTCACTCACAAAAATGAGAATAATCATGGGAATTCAGGGATATTTGTTCTTTTTTTGACAGCGTTTTAACCTGCTTGAAACCAGCCCAGATAGTGAGATTAATCAAGTTTTTTCAGATTTATCAATATAGAAGCACATGAGTCCTATCAAAAGGCACAACCATGGGCATCAACAATATGTCTAACATGACAAAACAGTGAGACAAACAAGTCAAATCAGGATTGGATCTGGTGTAGATTCAAAACAAAAATATCAAATTCAATCAATCTTAGATTGCTGCAACAGAAAAACCAAAGTCTGAGTTTTCTTCTTTATCGGTATTATTCATCAGTAGTGGCACCTTTTATTGACAGATGATTTTAGGTCATGTACGACTACATGCTCAACCAAAGTGTGGGAACACGCTGCCAGCAGCACAGATGCAGCTCTTATCAGCAGCAGGCCTGACGTCATCGAGCACTTTTGAACAAGTCCTGGTCAGGTTCATGATCCTCCAACAACCTGGAGATTAGAGAGAAGATTTCTACAAAAGCGAAAGGATACGGATTAATCTGGTGACAGATTCATTACCAGTTTAAGGAGGTGGAGGCTGACAGCTACACACTGTACAGACGGTTTGAGGGATAAAAAAGACTAAAAATGTGAGTCTAAGATTGTGTAGTTGAAGAGAATATAGATCCCACTTGTCTGGTTTAGCAGCTTTTGGGGGTGTAGTGTCTGTACGCCAGTGACTGGAGTTAGGGCTAAAACCAGGACTCATGAAGAAATGCAGTAAATATAAGAGATGAGAGTTTGATCTTCAAATAATTCATCATTCTTCAAGTCTGTAAAGTAATAAATGATTGATTATATGTGAAACATGAGAGCAGAAAGACAGATTTTAAAGCCAGCTCAAGAATACGAACTGTTGTAGTTCCTCAAACATCCACTGGAGGCTGGTTTCAGAAGAGAGCAACAAGTGTTGTAAGGGTGAAAGGATGGGGCAAAGGAAATATTGACATTAACTGTGTTAGATTATAGAAAAACTTTGATCTGAGAATCATTACGTTGATTAATTTTAACCCCTTGACGCCTAGAATTATTTCCAGCTTTGAAAAAAAATGGCGGTCTGACTCAAAAAACACATGAACAACAAATCTTCCAACACAACATGACTGCAAAAAAAAAAAACGTTCTGCACCTAAAGTCAGTTTATTTGTGATGCAAATGGAGGGAGACACCAGAATGA
>NC_050514.1:9806541-9852448 GCF_002922805.2 Oryzias melastigma
AATACGAACTGTTGTAGTTCCTCAAACATCCACTGGAGGCTGGTTTCAGAAGAGAGCAACAAGTGTTGTAAGGGTGAAAGGATGGGGGAAAGGAAATATTGACATTAACTGTGTTAGATTATAGAAAAACTTTGATCTGAGAATCATTACGTTGGTTAATTTTAACCCCTTGACGCCTAGAAATATTTCCAGCTTTGAAAAAAAATGGCGGTCTGACTCAAAAAACACATGAACAACAAATCTTCCAACACAACATGACTGCAAAAAAAAAAAAAAATGTTCTGCACCTAAAGTCAGTTTATTTGTGATGCAAATGGAGGGAGACACCAGAATGACAAGGAAATACAAAACATGAATGTGGATTATCAGTAACATTTATTACAGTGTCTTGGGCTAGATTAAATGGTTGAACGGGCCACATACGGCCCCCGGGCCACATACGGCCCCCGGGCCGTAGTTTGCACACCACAGTGTCATACAGCACCTTCTTTATGCTATTATTATCTGGATAAATGTTTTTATGTTGAGCTAACAGAATAGATTCCTTCCATATTTTATTTAGCCTAACAAGCATCAATGTGGTAAGGTATAGGTTGTGCATGTATTCAGTCTATTATAGTTATTTATTTCATTTGACTTTCAAAATAAAATGTTCGTTCTGTCCCAAGTGTTTTTAAATGATTTTCTTTCAAAAGTGCGACTTATACTCTGAAGCCATTATAGTAAAAAAATAAAGTACTCCTTTTTTCTGAACCTTTACTCCAAACATGAATCACGCTTCAACTTTTGTCAAACTTACAAAGTCACTTGTCTTAAAAATTAAGATTAGTTAATTTTACATTTGTTCTGTCCTGGTTAAAGCTACAGCTGATGAATCAAGCACGGCTCTAACATATCCAGTTCCATTCA
This sequence comes from Oryzias melastigma, assembly GCF_002922805.2. NCBI lineage: Eukaryota > Metazoa > Chordata > Actinopteri > Beloniformes > Adrianichthyidae > Oryzias > Oryzias melastigma. The sequence continues at coordinate 9,807,451 of NC_050514.1, forward strand.
GTGGCACACAGTTGGAGAATTTATCTAAAAAAAATACATTTTATTAAGTTATTATTATTATTGTTTCAAGAAAGTGAAATATAAAAAGTAGGTTTTCCTTTCTTTGTTAGCAGAGCTCACGTTTGCCTCCCCTCTAATTGGGCAGCTGTTCCCCTTATCAAAAATGTGAAGGTAACAGAAGCGTTACAGGATTAGAGAAACATTCTGTTCTTCAGGAAGTATTTAAATGTAGATTTTCATTTTTGAGTTAATGTTCCTCAACTACATTTATGTTAAAGTTCAAACTTTTTTTGTGTGTTAAATTACTGCACTCCGTTCACCTCTATTGATTGCATTTTAGTTGTATTCAAATACTGTAAAAGCTTTAGCATCTTTAGCTGTGCGTCTGTGCATAAACGATGCTGTATATTAAAAGCAGCCTGTCCTCACCTTCAGATAGTGGGGCTTGTTTCTGTGTCATCCTTTCTCCCACTTTCCTTCAGATGACCTGCTGCTCAAGAACATTTTTGCTCAAATAAAAAAAAAAGCTGATTGTACCCACAGGATGCTGTTTCACCGAGATTTACTTCATCCTGAACTCAGCCGGCCTACATGAGTCTGAGCTGCAGACTCCAAACCCAGCTCATCAGTATGGATGAGTCTCCTCTGCAATAATATAGGCAGCAGGAGGGGGGGGCAAAACCCCAACTGGATCCCTTAATAAAACAGGGCTGGATGGAGGCTTGTGAAGCTGCATTCCCTTCATTTTGGAGCTCATATTTGTTGAGCACAGACAGCAGACTCTTCAAAGCCAGAGAACATTCCTGCAGGCCTTCTCAGATCTGAGACCAGGCTGCCCTCAGCGCGCCCAGCACACACACGTTCAAACACACACCAATCCTTGACTTCCACTTCCAGACTATCCAAGTAAATCAGAAAACCTTTTGAAGAGGTCTTGTTTCACCTCTTTCTTAGAATACTTCTCAAAATTATGGAATTGTTAAACAAAACCTGTAGTTTTAAATGTTTTTGATAAGAAAGCATTTTAATTTCTTCTGACTTTGATGAATGTTCAAGTTGAAGTACACATCATAATTGGACTTAAACTCATCTTTTGACCTATTTTTGATCTATTTTCAGCCAAAATGTAAAAATCTGTCATTTTCTATGACATTTCTCTGCAGAGTGGCAGGAGTTCTATAGAAATTCGCCTCTGAGTTGTGATGTCGCAGAGTAAGCCCGCCTCCATTTCCCGCCATCAGTCTGTTTACACTCTCACCCACTAACTTATAGCTCCTCACTCCTCCCAACCAAACATTACAAGTACAACAAAAACGGCGAGGAAAATTGGAGCTATCCAGCCGTACAGTTTTGAGCCAGATACCAGTTCAGATGAGGAAAAAGAAAGACGTACGTGAATCTAGACCTTATAATCAGAAAGGAAACTTTAAGCCTATTTCTTTATTGAATGCACTCCATCATGAGAAAAATGCCACAGGAATATTTTAAAAACACTAAAAACTGTGTTTAATAAACAGACAAACCCCTTAACTGATGAGTGTTTGAAGTAAATGATCCTTGTTATAGAAAATATATTTACTAAATAAATCTGGAAAATTATGGAAAGTACTTTTTAATAGTAGATAATGACAAAGACTTTTTTCTTTGGGTAAACAGAGTTTGGGTAATTCACAAAAAAGGAAATTAATTAATTCTCATCAAACATCTTTTTAAAGGATTGCTCCGGGTAAAATCTGTTCTTCTAATGTTGATTATATTTACTTTTTGGTGTCTTTTTATAAGATAATTTTATTTATTTGATTTAATAAGAAAATTAGATGGAATACAAAAGATTTTTGAGGAAGGTGGATGAATAATACACACAGTGTGGTTTAAGACAAACTCCTCTTGTGTTATTCTATAAGTAGTTATCATCCTTTCCTTCCCTCAGGCTTTAAACAGCAACAGCCTCAATTTAAATTCACTCTTGTTAAGCAAGCTGATCATTTTTTTATCAACAACTGAGCCTCTCCTTGAATCCACTGAATAGATCAATCTTATTAAAGTAATTAGGATTTAACTGCACACTATAGCACAGCTGCATACTAGCCGTGATGAATGTACATAAATTCTAATCAAATAAAAGTCAGTGCTAAGCCTGGAGCTGTGTCAGCGCGCTGCTTCCTCCGTCGTAGTCAGCATCTTTTAGTTCATTCAGCATTCGCAGACGGCGTTAACTACATATTAACCCTGCTGCTTTGTTTACCTCAGGGCTCCAATATGAATGAGCTAGTTTGGTGATACGTGTTTAAGGCGAGTCTGCTGGATCAGCTTTGTGGGGTGTCTCTACACCACACAAAGGGTGTGAGGGCCGGCCAATCAGCCTGCATTCTTTCAACACTAGTAATAACATTAAATACAAACAAACAATTGAATGAAGGGTTTTTTTTTTTTTTTTTTTTTTTTTGCAACTTCATTTCTTCACATAGAACAGAAATGAAGTTTAATGCATTTTGATCAAAATTATAAATTTCTGATTTGAAGACCAGTTTTTGCCACATGTTTTCAACAGCTGTAACATAATTCAGCCAATCACAATCAATAAATTGCACCCACAGTTCTTAAACAGTTTTTAAGATTACTATTATTATGTCAGGAGTAATGTAATTATGAACGCAGGCCGCATTTGGCCCCCGAGCCGGACTTTGGACATGCCTGCTCAAGTCTTTGCAGTAAAATACATGAATCTGGCCCCATATAAGGAACACCCACAACATCCAAACACTATTTTTTAAGGTGTTTAATCTATTAAAATATATATATATATATATTTATAAAGAGCGTCTATCATTGCTTTGCAAATGAAATGGGAGAGAAATTAGAGGATTTTTGATGAGCGAAGCTGTTACCCTAAAGAAGGTTTGCTTGATTGGCTCCAAATCAAGGAAACAGAATGTAGTTGTGTGAGAAAGTTTTATGTTTTCACAGCTTAAACTTTTATTTTTTTATTTTAAAAAATACAACAGATTTATGGACATACAGTGTTCCCTAATTTATTGCAAGGGTTAAATTCTAAAATAACCCGTGAATGGTAAAAGCCGCAAGTAGAATTAGATATGTTTTAAGGCTGTAAAAAGCTCCTCATGATCATTGATCGTATACTCCCTGGACATATCAACCCCTCCCCTCTAGTGTTCCAAATAAGAAGTATCTGCTGGTTCCGAAAAGGTCAAAATCCCAAAGATTTCTATTGAGAAATTGACCATTTTTCGTCATTTTATTTTTCAGATTAATCATTCTTGCTCTGATATCTTGTTCTTAAAGATATTTTTTCTTTATTGAAAGTTGAAATAAACTGATCAATCAGATACGTCAGGTGTCTGCTGGCCCCGCCTCCAACATTTGATTGACAGATTCTCTGTGGACTTTGAACAGTTCACTCATGATTGGTGACAGTAGTTCCTCTAGGAACGTGACTTAATCCGACTCTGACCAATCACCTTTGAAGGGTTTCAAAATGGCGGTAGAAAATCAGGAAGCCACGGTGACGGGCTCTGGCCTGATTTCGCGAGGGCCAGCGGTAAGGCATTTTCATTGGGTGATGTCAACACCTTGTTTTTTCCTGTCAATTTATATATATATATGCTCATAACACACTTTAAATATTTATCTCAGTTCGGGAAGCCAGCTGTGTACTGCTCTCTGCAGTTGTTTGCTGTGTTTTTCACACTTTTCTCTTTTGTTTAGGCTCTGAAAGTTCAAACCTTCACTGCAGATTCATGTAGATTTGGCAAACTCATGCATTCTTTACAAGAGATACAGCACAGAAGAGACTGATTGACCATAATCAACACCCAATCAGCATCCAGAACACAATCTGTTGTAAAAAAAAAAAGAAAAAAAAATATTTCACTGAAGAAAATCCACGAGACCATGAAAAATGAACTGCAATGTAACGAGGGACCACTGTAGTTCTGGATCCCCAAACCTATGAGGTGCCTTTATTTGCCAAATTTGGTTAAACAACTTAAACCAAATGTGCTGCTGGACAACAGTACAGGTGCACCTCGTGGATGGGGAAGAGAATGATGTGTGGAGGTACATATGGAAAGGTGACGGTCTTTCTTGATCTCTTGAATCTCAACAGGCTGGAGGCCTCTAGCTCTCCAGGCTCATATTAGCATTCCTGCAGCACACACCAATCCCAGCTCTCTTTGTTGGGTCAGATAAATCAAAGTGGGTCACATCCAAGAAACAGAAAGGGGAAGCGTAGATAAGTGTCGACTGGTTGTATCACTAATTAAAGAATAAGAGGGAACAACGGTTCATGGTTACTCTCTGAGGACAAATGTCAAGTGATTAGCTTCTGGTAATCAATAAGCTCCCGGGATCTCAGTGGCTGCAAAGCAGATTTTTATCCTGAATTAGAAACATCATATGAGGGCGAGAAATGGAGAAGCTACCAAACACTTCTTTAGTATAAATCTTTCTTTTAATCCCACATGACTACATTTTTAGGTTTAAAGAATTTAAACAATAAAAGGAGAAGGTTTAAAAAGTATTGGTCCCATTTCAGTTTTGCTTGTAAAGCAGAAATGTGAGATGTGCTTCAGTAAACATGGCAAAGAAAGAAAAAGTATTCAATATGATTGAAATGATTACAGTAAAAAGTATTGTTTTAATTGTTATCTCACGTTATTTACTTCCTGTACGACTTTTACTGAGGATGTCATTGTCTAAACAACTTTTCTTCAAACAGTTTTGTTATTAGACTTCAAGAAGGATCTAAAAGTTGACTCTTTTCTCCATGGCTGCGGTCTTGGACTCTCTCAGTGATAATTAAGGCCTGTGACAGATTGTGACTATTTGGGGACACAAAATTGTAACCAAAAGTGTAGCTTAGTAACCAATGTCACTTAGAATTAGATCTAATTTCATAATGGACAGATGTTTTACAGACTGACAATATAATATGGACAGTTAACAAGCATGTGTTTCATATAACACAGTACTACAGAGCAGGAGCTGGTTTGCACAGCTAACGGAAATTCATTCTCTTTTTTAAGAAACATTTTGTTCTTGACTTTCTGCGACAAAGTTTCTTGTAGCACACAAATGCCTTCATCTCTGCTGTATGTCCTTTTGGCTTCATAATGCTATGACTTTGCAAAGACAATTTACAGGTAAGTTAGAGGCAACTGGGACCTCAAAGTCTGGACGTCCTCACCTGCAGTCAGTATGGTCAACATAATGATTTTCTCCCATATGGTGGCTAAAGTCTCCCTCTGGGATTGGGTGTAAAGCTCAGCCATCCTGGAAAAACTCCTTCAGATCTGGATGTCAAGAACGCCACCCAGATGGCTTCCTAATAAAGGGCCCCCGACATGACCAACTGGGAGCAGCAGACCCAGGAGAAGCAGAAGGATCATAGCGCCCCCTGGGAACACCGATCCTCCAAATCAAGGAGGGAAAGCTGACTAGGGAGCAGGATATCTGGGTCTTCTGGTTGAAACTGCTGCTACCCAACAGAAATCCAGAACAAGGTAAAGCTTGAGTCACAGGCACCCGTAAGGGGCATTTGACCAGTACAGATTTTTGGGTTGTCCAGGCCCATAGAGGGTCGTAGACGCTTAGAGGACGTTCTTGCAGTTCCCTTGAGGCTCACGCGACTAACTTAAAAATCTAATGAAAATAGAACGTACCATTATTGTGCGTGTGGCAAGTGTATCATTAAAGGTTAACCAAACCCTACATCAGCTTTTTTTTTACTGTTGACCTCTATAAATGGAGCTTTAAAGGTGCTGTTTGTTGGTCATTGCCACATTTTTGACAAATTAAAATATATGTGTTTAATTCTTGAAAATATCATCAAAAACCATCTGTGTGCTGCCCCCTAAAGGTTGAAACGAGGTATTACAGTTGAATTGGTGATTGGTTAAACCATGTGAGTTTGAGAAGTCTGACGTCATGATCTGCAGCTCCAGTAATCATAACAGTCCTACCCTCAAGCCCCACCCCCCTGACTGGATTTTAAATTTCAGCTGTGGGTGGAGTCAGCCTCCAACTTCCTTGTTTGGTTACCCTTTAAGTATTTGCAAGGATGATGTAAGTTATACATGATGTCCAGGTGATGGTGTTGCACTCTACTTGTTAGCAGGTTGCGAGTACTGGCTCCTTACTGAGCACATGAAAATGCTGCATGCATGGGGTGTGCAAGTGATACATAAGATGCCCATAGGACCCCTGTAGGATATCCATATAAACCTTATTCTGATTGTCTAATTTCTAACAGCCTGCATGCAACAAGCACACACTTCTCATGTGAGCAGCACTAATGGGCTCCTTATGTTAAAAAAATGAAAAATCCATAAGTCATGCCTGTGTCTCACCTAATCACCATTACCTGTTGTTTAAGTGTTTTCTCTATGACCTATCGCCCGCAGCACGCCCATAGAAAAAATGTTCATTGTCAGATGAACAAACCACTATCCACACCATGGAAGCCATCCAACAAGAAGGAGGCATCCATCTTGAAAAGAGGTCCTCTGATATAGGTGGTTAGCCCCACCCCTTCACCAAACCAACCCAGTAACTGATCAAAATCACACACACATCATAAGAAACTAAAACATTTACATGCATTTTGCTAGTAACAAATTCAATAAACATGGGTCTCAAATTTAACAAAAATTTCTAAACAAAAACACTAAATGAAATAAATAAATAAATAAATAAATAAATAAATAAATAAAACAGGCCTGTCAAAGGAAACCCAAAAAGGTGGGTCCACTGGACTTCCTGGAAAAGGAAGTTCTCCAAAGAAAGCAGGAAGTAAACAAATAAAACACTGAACAACCAAAATCCTGACAGCATGGAGAAAAACTTTATTCTTGTAACACAACTGATTTTATTTTGGGGAAACTTCATATACATAAAAGGAAATGATAAAACTCCAAACCTAATTTTGATCACTTTTTGCATGAAATAATGCATTATGGTAATATGATCAAGCAAATGAAAACAAAAAAGACCATTTCAGCCAATACAATATTGATGAGATAATTTTTTTTAAATAAGGTCTGTATACATTGACATTTTTGATTCTCTTTATCTCCTCTTGGCATTCGCACTGTTGTTGCACATGTTGCTGTATATGTTTATAAATAAAGCTTAAAAAAAAAAAATCCAGTGACTACCAAAAAACTAAAAGTAAATTGTGATAGATGTTAAAGCTGAACAGTGTGAGCACACACTGACACCATCAACACAAACCCACTCCGTTAAACCCTCACACTGTGACAGACGTGTGCTCTGGCACATGAACATTTTCTCTCTACGGCGGTTTATATTTACAGACCTTAATATTTCGTCCACCTGCGTTCTACATACTCTCCTTTCCTGGAGTTTAACAACACACATGAGAGTTTTTGGCTCTGCTGAGGCTTCACTAGTGAGTAGTGCTACATCAAAATGTTTAGATGTCAGCAAATTTCTTTTGTTTGAAAAATGACTTTTATATTCCTCCATTGTGTAATATCTGCCATGTATCTGAATGGACAATATCACCCGATAATTCTGACAAATCACCTGTTTGTTTATTTTTTTCTGTGCCCAAATACCAACACATTCTTCTGAAAATACACAACTAAAGCAGCATGAAGGAAGACATTCCATGCAAGGACAAAGCAGGAGAAGGACAGGGTGAGGCCTGGACACAGCCTTATTTACAGCTGACATTGTTTTTGTGTGGAGAAGCCACCCTTAATTTGCTGCCTAATAGCAGACTTCCACCTCCGTGTAAAAATCCCCCTGAGAGGCTTTTGTGATTTGTTCACGCGATGTCTGCGCTGCCTCCTCTGCAAATTAGCCTTTTAGAAAAACACTTCACCTTCCGGCCACAGCCTGCAACGCAGATTTCCCTTTTTTCTCCTTGCGAACCTGCTTCTTTCCACTTCAATCTGCGAGTAATCACCTTCAACTAACCTTTAAACCACTGTGAATAATTTAAAGGCTATTTTCATATCAACGCAGGAGTCAAGGCGAGCAATTATCTTTCATCTGTGTACTTTGCTGTCGGAGCGAGGCATTATAAACTCTTCCCCAAGAGGAAGGAAGACGGAGCGAGGCCACAAGGTCACAGAGAGGGGGGCGCACGAGGAGGCGGAGGAAGAGGTGGGACATGCTGAAAAAAAAGAGATGTAGCTGGTTTGGCTTTAATAAAAAGAATGAATAATTCAGTAATGAGCAGCAGAACTGCGTTGAAGTGAAACATGGCTTACATGAGTGCTTGTTTTCAGGAAGGGGATGTGGTGGGGGCCACATGTGTGGTTTGGTGGCTGGTAGAAAGGCAGAAAAGATAAACACGATAAACTGGCAGTTCAATTAGAGCAGTGGGTTTGCTGCTGAGCAGCGACAGCTCTGCTCACTGGTGCTCTCCATCCAGGCCAAAGCCAGAATGGCTTAAGGCTCATTTATGTGACAGTGATATAGGATCATGTAATAGATGGGTGCATCCTGGGAAAAAAAAAAAGTAGGAAAGAGAGCAAGGGAAAAAATGTGAAGAAGAAATTCCCCCCGGTACTCATTAAAATTCAGCAGTACAGCAACACTGCCTCCCTTTGCTCCTCTTACCTCTCTGTTTCTCTCCTCCATCTGCTCCAGCTGCCGCCGCTTCGGCTTGTTGCCTCCCTGAATTCCTCTCTGGATTGTCCATGATCGTTTTGATGAATTCATAAAACTTGTGGCATTCTTGATTGAGACGGAGCAGAGGAGTAAACAAGAGACATGGGAAGCAGAAAAAGCAATATTCACAAGCCGGGAGAAGGAATGGAGAGCGCAGTGGGGGAGGTGAAGGAGTGGATGTATTTGGGGAGTGATGGGATACAGAGATAACAAGAGTGGAGGGGATGAGGGTAGCAGCTATAGGCTTTGCAATATTAATCTATGGCGCAGAGATAAAAAGATCAGGTGAGCTCTGCGAGAGAAAGCTGGATTTCCTTGGGCTGGCGGTGAATGAAGGGCCCCTTATTGAAAGCGCTGCCATCTTTGAACCAAACCAAACTTTTCCTGACTTTCATGTGTTTGCTTCACCAGATCCCTGAGCAGGACAGAGGGAGAACATGCATTAGGCGGATCAGATCACACCAGGGTTCTCAAATGTTTACATAAGCCATATGTGTAATAACTTGAACATACTGCTGTACATTATGCAGTTTTCCTAACATACATTTTTTCTGCACATTTTTAACCAGGTCATCTGGAATTCAAAGAAAAAAAAACATGCATGGCCTACCTGCTAGTATAGAATTATGGCTGCAGGCAGAGTTATCACATCTGATGTTCTAGTTTTATATAAAACATCAGTAACTTTTTCAAATATCAGCAAGTTTTTTTTGTGTGTGTAATAGAGCTTATCTTTAGCAGAATTTTCTAAAATTAAGCTAAAATCACTGCACTCTCCTCCTCAGGAAGTACCTGCTGGCTCCAAGATGCCAAAATCCCAAAGACTTAGACATAGCAGCTATTATATATATTTGTCAGAATAACCACCTCTTGATAATCCTAGTTTGTTTTAGTTATTTTAATTTTCTTTAGACCAAGCTATTCAAGTTAACTGATCAATCAGAGGCCTCTGTAAAAGTAGGGGGTCTCATGTTGAAAGTATGAAGAATTGCTACACGAATTTTCCCGAGATCGCTTTCAAGTGGAAGGGGTGTGGCCTTCCAACAAGCTCACTCCTGATTGGTGAGAGTGGTTATCATAGGAATCTTGACTTAGCTCAGGATTCTCAAACTCAATTGACCTTGGGGCCACTGAAGACAGAGTCTGGCTGAGTCTATATGAGGTTCCATTTGTGCCAAAAATATGTTTTTGTGTCCACTGTCTAAATCTATGGTCCATTGTCTATGTCTACTGCACAAGTTCACTGAACATTTGTTTATGTCTATGCACTACTAATCAATATCTTCTGCACGTCCTGTGAAACGGCAGGAGCTAACGATGCTAGCAGCTGTTGCTAAGGACTTTTCTCACAAACAGATCCAACAACAATAACAAAGTTTTAAGCATAAAACAAGCTGAAACCTCACAAAGCAAATGCAAAGCTATCAACAAAGAAGCATGGACACGCAGAAGATATTGCTTAGTAGACGTTGAACTCTCATATTAAGGTGGGGGCCTCAGAATATCAACTTAGGGGCCGCAAATGGCCCCTGACTTAGACCAATCTCTGCGTACTGATCCCATCTGGCTCCAACATGGCGACATCCATATCATAAAAAAAAGGCAACTGAATTGACTTCATTTCATTGGAGCCATTAACAAGCTGTTTTCTATGTGTGACATCCACGTACTCAGTCCAGTTATCATATACAGTCAATGATTATTGATCAGTTCATAACAATAACCTTTGAAACTAAACAAAGGAGCTTCAAACCTCAAAGGGTAATGGTTACAATTGTAATGGTCACACTGGTCACACTGGCCAGAGCTTTCATCTCCCCTGAAGTTCTGTCCTTTTTACAAATCACAACTACTTTATAAAAAACTATCACAGCTATGTGAGTTAATTTGACCTTTTTTTTTAAATCTAGATTGTGAAAGAAATTTGTTTGTTAAATGACTGTCCAACAATTGATGTGTTTTTAACATGATTCGTGATCTTAAATTGTTTTTATTTAGAAATGTCTAAAACAGATCTCCCTTGCATGTTTAAACTGTTATAATGTAAGATGATTTGTTCTGCTTGTATCGATTGTCTGTAAAACATGTTGACATACATGTGCATTTATATGGATGTATAGGTTTCTGCAGATATAAATGCACGGATATGTGTGGGTAAACACTTACTTTATTTCTGTCTTTTCTCTTTGTCTTTCTTTTCACTTTTTCTGGCAAGGATATTTTTTGCACTGCCAGGACAATACAAGATTTACTTGTGTATTTTGGACTGAATCTAAACAAATATGGATACATTTCTGCTTATGCTGATTAAAATAGCAAAAACTGTCTCTCTTGTTTCCCTTTGGTCCATCCTACATAAAAATATAATAGAAAAAACAAACAAAAAAAATTCTATAACTATCTGAATACAAAGTAAGATGTTGTTTGATCAAAAAGGAAAAATGCTACTTTACTTATAGATCTTTTTTGTACTTTGACCATTGAATGAATGTAAAAGACGACGAAAAACATTTTACACTGAAGCAAAATCACTAAAATTGAGTTGTGCATTGAACTTTTAGACAGCAAAAATAAAAGCTGAGAAATGAATCATTTTCTTTTTATATGAGTCATCTTAATATTTACATATATAAGCTAAATCATTTGACTTTATCCAAGTATCTTCTTGATGATGATGTCACTTTTTTACACTTTCATGATATCAAACTCGAGTATAAATGCTGAAAAATGTCTTAAAAGTATTGAAATTTGGGATTTAAAACATAGAGTTACAATAGAAGTTACTCAAATTGATCCATTATCAATATTATGACTAAATTATCTTGTCCTGGCTGGAATAATGTGGGTGTTAATCAATACTTTTTGGGGCTTCTTGGTTTGATAGTTTACTTTTTTTTCTTTGGAGATGACATTAATTCTTCATCTGCTAAAAGTATTGTTATTTTAATTTAATATGAGAGTCAAATTACAAAAATTTATATATTTAAGACGCATAGTGATTTTTAATTCTGATTGCTTCACGCTCCTTCTCACATTTCCCACCAACACGAAGCAAAAAAAAAATCACATTTTCTCTTTGTTCTTTCCTTTGATTTTAAATTACCAACATCATATAATGAAAGAGTGAGCACACTATGTATGAAAAAGAATCAAATATTAGCTAAATTAAAATGTGAGCCATCAGTTTCTTACTTTTTTGTCTTCCTAAACACTGTGTGCTTTTCTCTTTAAGAAGGAGCAATTAGAGCTTTAAATCCCAAAGTATGAGCATCATTAAAACACATCCACAGCTAATTATTTTAGAGGATGAGGTTTTGTCATGTGGTGGAAAAGGCAAAAATAACAGAGGAACGTTCATTTGCATCCAATTTTCTTTTTGTTAATGTGCAGAGATCCTGCTGAGAGCCACCCGAGTCAGAGTTCACATCTTCTGCTGTTAATATTAATAGTTACTTTCTGTAGTTGAATAAATTGTCAGCTCGATTTGCATGTTCAGACAACAGAGCAAATATTTTCTTAAAAGCTGGAGCTTCTCTACTGCGTTTTTATGCTGCTTTTGTTCTACTTTAATATGCAAATACTCTGTCGGCGGGGAATTTCACCACAAAGTCACATACTCTCTAATTATTCCATTATCAGCACTCCCCTCTTTTTCTGTGCCATTTTTCCTGCTCTCTCATATGCAGCTCCTCCTGTCTTCTCCGTGTTTCCCCGGGGAAAGATGTCCAGCCCGTTCTCATGACAGATCCATTCCCTGCAGATCAGAGCAAAGCATCCGACTCGTCTTTAAGATGACAGACTGTTGCACGCTGCACTTGAACCCAATTTGCCCTTAAAGCATCCCTGTGTGACTCTCACTGTGTCTGTCAAGTAAGAACAAATCTTTTCCATAGACCAAAACACCAAATATGTGTTAACCTTATCTAAAATTATTTTAGAGACTAGCAAAGAAAGTGTGAACAGAGTTATGGATGATCGGAAATGAGGGCGGGCTTACTCCGTGCCAATAGCCCCACCCACAAATTTCTAATAAACACCTGCTGCTCTGAAAATCTTGACTGTTTTGTATTTATATTATTTTTCCTATTTTGGCACATATAAACCAACTTTTTTAGCATTAAAAAAATCATTGAAAATATGATTTAATATGATATAACTTTTGATAAAGGGTCTTATGACTTCCTTTCAAAATAAGACTTCCTGTGTCACATATCTCAATGCAGCAAACATTGAATAATATAGTTTATTTTTCAGTTTGTGGTGCATCTCTGCCAGAAATCCAGAAATCTATAGCCAACCCAAATTAAATCAGATCTAATTCAGTGACCCTTGCGGTATTTTTATTTAACCTTAAGGGGTCACCTAAAATACTTCAATTTGTTCAAAAATAGAAACTCCGCCTAATAACCCTTGAATATAAATTCTGGTTGTGCTTACTGACCTCATATTGATTTTTTTTTTTTTTCGTGGTACACTACAATAAACAAATCTATCAGAATGTTGTAGCTCAACTGTTAAACTATGAACCGCTTTATGGATTGTTGGAACATTTTGGGTATTTTCAGTCAGGAGCCTTGTAGAGTGACACTGTTACCCATCTATTTTTGAATGGATAGAATAACATTTAAGTTAGCTTTTTTAACTTTACTACTTTTTTTTTACTTTTGTTACTAGTTAAAATTAAAAGCATTATTTTTTTTTCTTAAATCAGAGTGACTCATGCAGGTTCTTTGTTTTATATATATATACATATTTTGGCTAAAAACAGTGTAATCATAGTTAAAAAAAACGCTGACAACTATTTTAGAATAGATCCAAATATGTTTGAAAGGAACTTTAACAAAATAGTAAACACAACACTTTTGTTTTTGCATCCATCTTTCATGAGCTCACCAAACTCAAAGATATAAGTTATATTTTAATGTAAACAGAACGCCTATTTCTCTCAAAAGCTGCTTTTGAATGAATCTGTAAGGGCTTTTCTTCTTCATCTCTTTAGTACATCCGCCATGCAGTTGAAGCCGATGAAGACAGTGGATATGTTACTATTGCACTGGTGTGGCCGCAGTAGGCCTACTCTAAAAACCAAGAAATGTGTCGTTCAACCCCGCAGAAGGAGGAAGGTTTGAGGGTTTGAGGCGCAGTTAACATACTGACTGCAAGAATGTCCACCAGAGATGGTTTATGCTAAAGGAATGTATATCTTTCCCATCAGCCACCTCCAGGGGGAGGGGTTCAAGGAGTTTGACACTTCATCAAACTAATGTCTTAACCACAGACCACATGTAACCACACGAGCTTTCAGCATCCACCATCCTGACCCCCAGGATCATCAGAAAACAGTCACCCAAACAGCTGGTCCAACAATTGGTTTGCAGAACCAAAGAATTTCTGCAAAATCTGTCAGAAACCGTCTGGGAAATGAATTCTGAACACTACATCATGCACTGTGTCGTGTTGTTGAGCGGTTTGCTGGGGTCTGCAATGTAAAATGAGTGACGTGTGGTGGCAGTGGAGTCATGGTATGGGCAGGCATAGGTTAGTCTGAAGCACCTTCTTGATCTGCAAACATCATCTCAGGTTGCAGCATGACTATGACAACAAGGACACATGCTGCTCTTAAAAACACAATAACTTCTAATTGAGTTCTTTATTCATCACACTTTAACTTAAAGAATTGTTGGGTCAGATGAGATGAGCAGTGAGGATTATCCGAGTTGTATTTTTCATTGTAATGACTAAAGTCTGAAGGGACTCAATCCTCTTGCTGCATGTAATATTTTGAGATAATCAAAGAACACAAACCTGTACATACTACTGAAGCCCGACGAGAACCAGAACCAGGTGCAGTTCATCAAGTAGCCACTAGGGGCTTGTTTTTGAGGCAAATCTGTCTCCGTTTGTGGGGAACAACAATTGAAGTCATAAGTCTAAGCATTCAATCTGCAACAAAATGTTACATAAGAACGTTGACAGAGTTGAGCGATTCAATTCTCACTTTAGAAACATTTTAATAGCAGAAAGAGGAAAAATCTGAGATTCCTGTGCAAAAGAAACAAAAGCCTGATTGTCAGTTACATGAATGTGTTAATTAAGCTGGATGTAAAGATTTAAATCAATATATTCTTAAGGATTTCTTTTTTCAAATGATGGCGTGTTTTACAAATAACAAGACGTCCATCCACCAGGAAAAGTGTTAAGCAGTTCTACAGCATATTAGAAAACCATTACACTTGAACGATAGAAACCCTCTATCACCTAAATTGTGTCTCGTCTCTACATTGCATTATATTTAGGGAATAAAGATTAAATTTAAAACAGCTATTGAATTCAGCTCAATTTAATGAAGTCTAAGGCTCCTTCACTCAGAGTGATCACACGTTTTCCTTTTTTTGTTTTAATGGGCCGCTTTTTTAACAAACTGCAGACAGACTCATGACTCAGCCCTGACAACCACCACTCTGCCAATTTGGCTTCAGAATATTTAGGTCATTACTTGAAAGTTTGAAGTTCCTCCATCTGGATGTTTGTCAGCGACAAATATATTTCTCTGTTTAGGATCGTTTTTGCTTTTGATGCTCAGCTTTCCAAACCCCTGTGTTTGCTGTTCTTAATCCAGGTATCTGATAGTGTAAAGATCAGGGAATTTCCTGATCTGACTGGATCAAGTTCATAACTCAAAAGTTTTAGAAAGTTAACAATGTCTTTAATCATCACGGAGATCCAGAGGTCATCTGCAGGGTTCAGTGAAAGCAACTAAAGTAAATAATCTTATTAGACTCAGCATATTCTCTGCACTATAGAACACACCAGAGGCACATTGTCAATGAGTTCTGTTTTTTTAATTATGTTATAAGGTGCACTGAACTATAGCCTAAAGCACATTAAGTGGGACAAAAGAGTCAGAGATAAGTCCATCAGTCACTCAGACTTAATTAACTGTGTTCTCAGTAACTCTAGAACTTGTGTTTAACACACTACCCTGTAGCCACGTTGGAACCATTAGCATATTCACAATACCTGTAACTCCCAACCTTTATGCAGAACAAATAAAACACACTGGTACCGCTAAAACAAATGTTACTGTCACTATAAGATCACTCCCAACCTCTAGTAACACGAGAAAAAACCTGGTCCAACACTGCTACACGTTAGCCGCTTGTGAAGTGTTGGCGTATTCACAATACCTGTAACTCCCAACCTTGTTTGCATCAAGTAATAAAACACTGATAGAGCTAAAACAAATGTTACTGTGACTACCCTGACTCCCAAATTTGTTAGCATCCTCCAGCACATTAGCCATGTTAGAAGTATTAGCCACATTAGCATAAACAAACTTCCATCCTTGTTTGAAACGCAAAGAAAAACAGACTGTTACAGCTAAAACAAGTGTTTTTGTGATTATGCTAGCTCCCAAACTTGTTTGTTACACATTTAAAAACACAGTCCGACACCACAACATGTTAGCTTACTCATAATTACTCACAATACCTATAGCTAACTCCCAACTTTGTTTGAAACACAAAGAAAAACCGACTGATACTACTAAAACAAATTCTACTGTAACTATCCTGAATATCAAACTTGTCAGTAGTGGAGAGTAAACTACAGGCTGACACGTTAGCTGTGTTAGAATGATTAGTCGCATTAGCATAGATATGCACAATAGCTGTAAGTTCCAACCTTGTTTTATAAACACGAAGAGAAACAGACTAATACCACTAAAACTAACTTCCAACCTTGTTAGGTATACATAAAAAAAAACACTATCCAACAACACTACATGTTAGCTTACTCACAATACCTGTAGCTAACTCCCAACTTTGTTTGAAACGCAAAGAAAAACAGACTGAAATAGTTGAACCAACTGTTACTGCCACTACGCAAATCCCTGTCCTTGTTTGTAACACATGAAAAACCGACACTTCTGCACATTAGCTGCACCCACATGAACATATTTAAAATAACACCCAATCAAACATTTTGACAGAGCTCCGTGTACATCTCAAAATTGCTTTGACATCAGTATGCACAACAAGAATTAACCCAAAGATAGGGATTATGAGGCAAACTGTTTTTTGAAAAAATTAAGGCTTTCAAGTTCGCCTTATGGTGCGGAAATACAGTAATATTAATAAGGAAGCATAAATGCTTTATGCTCGTCATGCACGCTTGCATGCACTTACAGGTAAACATGTTGCTGATCGCTGAGTACAAATCAGAAACTTTTAAGTGCTAAATGTTGCACGCTGTGACAGTAACATGTTCCTCAGGGTGTGCTTGTGCACTTCAGCTTTTTTCAAAATGCATAAAGGCTGAAAAATGTCGGCCGGGCCTCTCATCTGTCACATGTGCGGTAGATGAAGCAGTGTAAGGTCAGAACGGGAATCATCTTTTATCTTTTCACGTCAGGCTAGTCAGAGCAGCTTAGCGTCTTACCCTCAGTGTGTTCATAATTTAAAAAGCAACTCTGTCTGACGCTGTGACGCGCCATGCATTATTCAACACATTCCCCTCCACTCGCAAACATACAAACACAGCGCCAGAATGACGGCACTAAAACAAACAGCAGACATCGGAAATGGCAGAAATGAACAGCTTAATTAGGACGCAAAACAAATGGAAAGTTGACAGCGAGAGAGAAGCCACTTAACATTGGCAGCAGCTTATCTGAACTCTTCACAGATGCTAGAGGTGTGAGCCCGGGCTTACTGCACGTCTATGTGCACGACGGCTGTCAACACCTCCAAGATCTATTCTGCTTTGAGGAAGGAAAACGGCTAAAAAAACAAGATGTGCCAGCCAAAATCAATTATTTTAAAT
The DNA here is from genome assembly GCF_002922805.2 of Oryzias melastigma. Taxonomy (NCBI): domain Eukaryota; kingdom Metazoa; phylum Chordata; class Actinopteri; order Beloniformes; family Adrianichthyidae; genus Oryzias; species Oryzias melastigma. The sequence continues at coordinate 9,824,935 of NC_050514.1, forward strand.
GATGTTTGTTGAAGAAACTCATCAAGAAAGAAAAAGTACCATGTTAATCAATGTTAAAAAATGACTGGTATATTTGAAAACTTCTTGTTTTTTCAAGTATCATCAATACTGTCAATACGATGACAAGGAATGAATCTTGGATGACTTTGATGATTTAAAGATGACTGTGAATATCAGCACACAAGAGTCATTATGTTTGTCAAGTCAACTCCACTGTGATCAATCAAACCAGGAGGTTAGATGAGCAACTTCCTCCCTACTGTTGAACGTAAAGCTCTTAAGTTACGTTCACCCTAAGAGCGTATTCTTGAACATACATTTAGCCCATAGACTGAATATATCACTGGACAGCTTGCTCCCCCCGTTCCAAATAGGAAGTACCAGCTATTTCTCTGTAATCCTATATTTCACCATTCTTGCTCTGCTACATATCACAGGTTATTCAACTGACCAATCAGATGCCTCAGTAAAAGCATGTGGTGCCCCTGAGCCCCCACCTCCAACGTTTGATTGACAGATTCTCCGGAGGCACTTTCAGTGGAAGGAGTGTGGACTTCGAACAAGCTTACTCATGATTGGAAACGTCGACTCAGGACGACTCGGACCAATCAGTGTTGTCTGGCTCCAACATGGCGGCCCCCGTATCATGGAAAAATGGTGATTGAATTGACTTTTTGAATGGCAGTTTCTATTGATGACATTACAGCTGCTTTAGGTCCTTGATTTACCCATGATGTTCACACTGGACAACCAAGGAGGGGCTTCTTCTGTCTTTTTTTTCTGTTGTTTACTAGCACTTGTCCACCACCTGCAGTTGGAAGAGTCTTAGTGTGAAATGTCAAAGCAGTGAAAATCTCACAAATCTTGCTCCAGGCTTTTTCTTCACAGCTCTTTTCGGATGTATTATAGAATTGGTGTCATCTAACTCTGTCCGGGCACAAACTCAATTATTATTTTCCTTCATTATCACTTTTCAAACGCTTCCATGAACTAAATACCCAAAACTGACAAACAAATGTGTTTACATAAAGTTTTCCTAGGATGCTTGAACGTGCATTGGTGTAAACGTAGCTTTAGAATAAATATGCACAGCTTCAAGATTTTAATAAAAACACAGATTATGAACTTTCACCGGCAGAATAAATCATTTAATTTGATCGTGTCTTCATTTTAAGTCTGTCCACACCTCAGACACTAAGTGAATGTGTTTCATAATGGTGTTGACAAGAGGCCTCGAGCAAGAAAAGCCTGATCAGACAGAAAACCTCCCAAAGGTGAAGCATACAGGCTTCTCTGGCTGATACTGCAGTGACTGAGCTAGCACGCTCTGACAAAGTGTTACCTTTGGGGAATGTTGTTTCCATGTTCCCCCTGAGGATGAGGAAACCCGGGTTTAGCTGCATGTGAATCTATGCGACAAACATGCATCCAGCACAAAGACAAAAACAGAAGCAGGAAAAAAAATACCCACTTGCTCTAAAAAGACACTGATTTGTATTCCAAAGCGTCTGTGCCACATCCCAAATAGAAAGCGTTTCATTACTAATAAATGAACAAACGATAAAAAGGGGGGGCTGAAATCCCTTCAAATCTGCCCGTGTTACATGAATCTTTTATGCAAATAGAATTTCCAATGAGGTGGAGCAATCTTCAGAGGACACTTTTTCCACAGCCCTCGATTAAAATTGATGCTCCGGTTGATTTATAAAATTTATTAATAAGTTGCTGCTGAGGAAAGCGGAGCAAAAGTGATGAAACAGCTTCACTTCCCGAACGCCACCTGTGGTCCAGCAGCTCCCTCATCAGCCTCTTTTATGCCCCCCTCCCTCTGCTTCTCGCACCCTTTATCTCACTCCCCTGACTTGTCTCATAGTGGTTTCATAATTGGGCTTTACTCATTGTTATTCAAAACCCTGCAGAACCAATTAATGACAGACCTCCCGACCTCTGGTTGCTATGTAATGGCAGTAACCAAAGAGAGCCGAGGTCCGGCCCTTTTTTCTGCACTTCCTGATAAATAATAATGTCGATTCCATCTCATGCTGACATAAAACTGAATCTGTAGTTTGATGCTCTCTTCATTTTTAAAGCCTCTTCCTCTTTTATTCCATTTTATGAATCTTTAAGGCTGCCTGGATGCGCCCCTCTGCTCTCTTGTCAGATAAATGTTGTGATAAAAGCGTAATGAGACTTTGTAAGAACGCTGCTCAGGCAGACGGGGCTGGAAGGTGACCTCAGTCTCTGTCTCATGTTCCCTAAGAAGACTAAATCAAAGGGTTTTTTTAAATAAATTGTATTTTTCAGAGCACTCATCCTTAAATGTTGGAAAAAAATTCAGATTAAAGGTGTTACTTCCTAATATTACAGTTCTAATCTAAGAAGCTGATGGATCACAGTGATGATGGATCAGACTTTATCATTAGGGAAAGGCAAGAAAATAAGCACCACAATTTTGAAATGACTCAAATAAATGACCCTCCCTCTTCCTCTTTTCTGTCCGGTCCAACAGAAATGAAAGTCAATTGATTTTTCAATTTTTCTCCCAGTGCTCTCCAATGTTTCAATCATCATTTACAGACCATTTATTTATAAAAAAATATTTTGCAAATAACTATGCAAATAGGAGTCGCCACAGACTGATTCACACAAATGATTTGGCAGAGACTCTTAATCCGAATGCGTTTGACACAACCCTGTTTCTTTCCTGGCTGGGGACCGGCACAGGGACAGCCTGACTTAAGCCTCCTTGTGGCTACATAATTAGGCAATAATGTGAAAGGTCCTGCTTTAGAACACACTTTTCTAGGAAAGAACTCACTCTTTCTAATACACGTTCTATATTTTGGAATCTATCTATTCATTCATTCATTCAACCTTTATTTCACCAGGCAAAACATTAAAAAGCAATTTCTTATTTACAATGTAGGCCCGAAAATGCTAAAATACTTTTAAATCTAAAATTGGGTGAACATCACTGCTTCAGTTATCCTCAGTTAACCCTAGAAATAGAATTATTTCTGGTTTCTTGATGAGTAAATTCAGAGAAACTTCTGAGCTTTTATGTGAGGAGCTAACTCAAACCAGTAATAGAAAGCAGGGTCAGTGGAGACACACACAGAGATAACAGACAAATTCAGCTTCACCTGAAGTTGTCCTTTGACATCCACAGGGAAATGTCTGTATCAGCCTAATGTCAACACAGACAACTGCCAAGCCCTATAAATGTCTGTCCAGTCATACTTCCATCCAACACAAGATGAACTTTCTGTGACCTTGTCAGCAGTGAGTCTCAGTCAGGAAGAGAACAGAAGCCTTTGTTCACCTACAACAGTAAACACTGACAAATGTCACCAGACAGCCCACAGTCACAACAGATAAGTCAGACACGGCGATCGGCACAGCCAGGCGTCTTCCAGTAACACTTTGGCAGCACCTGACAACGAAGAAACATCTAACACGCAGAACAAAAGCCGGAGGAAATCCCTGTGAATATGTCCACAGAAAGACAAAGAAAAATGAAAGAACAAAGCTGAGTATCTGATGGACGAACAGACGGCTAGAACCCAACGGCAGACAGATTATATGCAGCAAAAAGAAAGTGCAGCAGACTCTAAATCTAAAAAATAATCACTTTTTTTTCTCAGTTAGGAAAAAAAGTTCCATTCTGTTTTAAAATTATTAATCATGTGTAATCCTTCATGAGCTGAGAAATATAGTATTTGAAAAAGGCCCAAATGACCTGCAAAGAAACATAAATTACAGCTGATTTATTCCTACAAACACCAAGTAAGGTATATGGAATTCCATAAGATTTTGTTGAAAGTATTTTTTCAACCAATTCATCCTCTCTATCCCATCATGCTGCTGTACCCATGATGCAGTCCCAAAAGACTAAAAAGATGTTTGTGCAGAACTGATGCCAGGCTTTTGTATAATGAGGGATTTTAAGGAAGAAATAAATGATGAAACATGACTGAAGAAATAGAAACACTATGACCCAACACAAGTTCTCCAGCACAAGTGAAAATTGGCATTATTCATTATTAAAACTGTTAAAGTACTAAAGTAATTGTTTTTTGTTACAGCCCCGGTTTCCCCCTCCTCCAGTCCTACGTGTCATTGTGTGTGTTTTCCCTTTTATTTGTTTGCAGGTCCTAGTTGAGCTGGAGTCTCCATGGGCAGACCTGGGCGGTCCCACAGAGGGTTTAAAGCTGCTGGGAGTTGTGGCGTCCCTCTCTCTCACCTGCAGATGATGCTGCAGCCTTTACTGAGTACTTCAACTTTCTTTACGGATTTAGTTGGGTTAAATATTTGTTTAAAATTAACCCAGTTTCCCTCTTCTTTGCCATGGCTTTTAGTTGAGCCACTCATGACAACTTGGGGGCTCGTCCGGGACTTATTTAGATACATTTATTTAGGTACTCAAAATAATGTGTTTCTGCACAACAATTCAGTTAGTAGATAATTAGATATGCTGATGGAATAAATTATAAATGTGCTGCTTTGAAAAATAAAACAAAAAAGTAGCCAAATGTTAGCTTTAGCAGAGCACCGAACGTTTTTTACCAGTTTATTAGAGAAGAAATGACAATAGATAACATTGCTTCTTAAAGACTAAATTTGCTTTTTGTTAAAGCTAACTGGATGTCTGGGTCCTGATACATTTCTGAAATAGTGGCATAAATCCAAATTTGTGGCCTAAATAGTTAACAAGAACAGCGTGGATAACTTGTGCAACACTGGACCAAAACCACTTAAGCAATCTACAAAGATATTTGTAAGAATTTTATTTGTAGCGCCATCTCTTGTTATTTGCAGATTCTCTTTTTAGCAGTTTATTTATTTATTTATTTAATTTGTTTGCACACTTTTTTGACATTTTTTGCAGCAATGGCGGGTCTCGGCCACCGTATTCTTTTCCATTTAGTTTTGTACACGTTTGGTTTCTCATCTCAATCTTCAGAATTTTGCTCTGTTTGCAATTAAACTTTATCTTCAATGGAAAAAAAGGCCTTTTTGGGAATTTAATTAAATGAGTAGATCCAACCACAGATGCTTGACAGATGCTGTCCTTAATAAACAACAGAAAGACATTTGTTTATTCAAGTTTTTTTTGGTAACACCAATACTCATTCATGAAAAATGCCGCACTGTTAACAAAATTCAAAGTGCAGGTGGATGAAGACGGTAAAATCCCAAGTGGAGCCTGTTTATCAAAAAATTTGTGCTGATTATACAACGAAAATGCAGCAACAGGAAGATGGATCTTTGAACGGCAGAGCGTGATTTTCAGAACAGATGATGTTGAAAAGTAGCAGCTTGACCTGCTCGAAATGATAATGGCTGTCTTAATTGACATCTCATATGACAGGCGTTTTCATAAGCTGCTGACCAGACTGCTGAGAAAAATCAAATTCAGCTGGTCCTGCACAACACACTGCAGATTTAATTAGATCCCAAGCCAAATAGAAAAAGAAGTGCTTTTATCAGCAGTGGCATAAAATGGGGAATGATTGACATGGAAAAGCAGAGGCTGCCATTTCAGGGGGATCAGTTTAATAATAATGCAGGTGGAAATGGGACAGATTTCTCTCTGCTGCATGTGTGCTGATGATTGGTGTGAGTGCAGGCTCGACACAGGGCAGGATGTGATAAAGGAGCGGGTGCATGAAAGACAGACAGTGAAAACAACATCATATGTTTTATTTCATCCATTGACAGACAGAAAAACTGCAAATGAAAAACATTTTACATATTCTTGCGTGCAGACATCCTAGGCTTGTGGGAGAGGAACTAATGACACAGATGAGAAAACAGCCCTCTGGTTAGTCCCATTAGCTTTACTAATGACAAACTCCAAGTCCTCTCTCGTAGTGATCTACAAACCCTTTAGTGCAGGTTGCTAAGGGCCATTTCCTGCGCATAATGCCAACCCATTAAGTTCTCCCCAAATGCTTCTTTGGTGTACGAAAATGCTGCATGTCTAAGTCAGTTACCAAATGGGCAATTACCAAACCAATGCTAAATCTAAGTGGATGATTTGATTCAATGAACGCCATGCACGAACGCAGGGACACACTAACCATTACGAGACGAGGACTAATAGACTGATGGTTCCACAATAATTCTGACATCGTATCTCACAAAGGTACTGCAGAAATGAGTATTTTACCTGCCTTACATATATGTTCTTCCTGCACATGCACAAGGCTTTTGCGGTTCAAGGTTCCTCCACAAACAAAAATCATGTTTAACAGGCCGATCATTGTTAGTCTAAATCAGGGGTCTATAGTCTTTGATCAAAAAAAAAAAAGCCATTTCGTCCAGTTTCGTCCAGACTAAAATCCAGCCACAACATTTAGAAAAATAAAATGTATTTAAGCTTTTGTGGCTATTAAGCCAATAATTTATGAAGGTTAGCATTTAAGCATTTGTAATAATTATATTACAACTATTTTATACAACTTTTTACAGCAGGACATACATGTTCCTTTCAAAATAAAATGCATCCTGTGTAGCAGTAGCACTGCAAGAGACATGAAAAAAAAAGATGTCCATACAGCCATTGCATACAATCACACACTGCCATTTTTATTTAGAAGAGCTTTTGTTGACTTTAGTTGTTTTTTAAGCTATCTTTAACTTATGTTTTGGTTCCGGAGTATGTTTAGTTGGGGTTTTACCTGCTTTAATATTTCTCTGGTTTCGTCTTGTTTCAGCATTGATGACCCTTTAACACTGGAGCTCCAACGTTAATGTTCTTTGAGTTAATGTAATTGTTTAATTCTTAACATGATCAACGTAATTCCAGCAGATTCTGAATCCAGAAGATTCTATTGGAATCTCATTGATCATGTTAACGGTTAAAAAGTTACAAGATGTTAAAGATTTTGTGTTTAAGCGTCACTGGCGACGCCTCAGGTGTTAAAGGGTTAAACATGATGTGAGTCACTCTCTGTGAAAAGTGCTATATAAATTAAGACCAAAATAAAAACCTATTTATCCCTGACAAATGTTAATATTGTGGAGAGAGGTTTGTTAGAAAATCCTTATTAAATGCAAATAAATACAAACAAATTGAATGAACTTAATAAAGAATTTGTGTCTTCTGTCTAGTTTTAAGCTCATATTTCTGGATCTTTTAAGAACTTTCCAAAAACATGAATATAAATTAGTCCCAGAAATTCCCTTTAAGCTTTTTTTCAGCCACTTGCCCCTCGGGCTATTAGCTCGGGTGTTTTACTCGCCCAGGGCCAAACAAACTTATCTAAATAAAACATGTTAGTCCTTTAAAAAATTAAACAAATCAATTAAATGATTTTTGCTCACTCTTTAATGTTTTTTCTTATGAAAGTGTAATAAATAGTGTACTGGGTCAGACTTTACAGCAATCCTCTTGCAGAACTTATAGAAGGACAGTTTTCAAGAGAAATTTGTATTTCATAATAAAAGCATGAAAAACAGGTTTTAAGAACAGTGAGTGTTTTAACAGGCCAGGAGTCTGCTGAAAAAATGTTTTAGTGCATCTTTGTTTTGCTCAGTGTGGAACACAAATTAGCATGCTTTGTTTTAAGACTTCTTTTATTCATTTTTGACAAATGACTAAAACATAAATAAATAATAAGCGTTGAGCAGAAGCTGCAGCTTTTAAGTTGTATGTACTTTTGCAGAGTTTAGGAGCTTTCATCAGAATTTCATGCTGACCAGTTTTCAGGTCAAAACTTGTTCTGTGTTTTAAAATCTCTCCCTGCCTATCTGTGTTTCTCCATGGGAAAACAAGAGTGAGTAATATCTGTAATCTACAGAAGCCAAAAATGGTCTACTCTTGTTTTTTTCCTATTTTCTCGTAATAACATCTACTATATTATTATTACAAGAAAACACGTTTTTCCATCTTGCATCTTGTGCATCATTCTGTAATTGTGTAGACCAGAGGTGTCTAAATTTAGTCCTCGAGGGCCGGCCACCTACTGGTCTTCCGGAAATCCTACCTTACCTGCTGTTGATTATCAGGTGTGTTCAATGGTAGGTTTGTTGGAAAACATGTAGGGCACCGACCCTCGAGGCCTGGGTTTGGGCACCCCGGAAATGGTCTGGCCCCCTCGTCTGGTCACTAACGAAGTGACAACAACCGCAGGATCACTTAACTCAAGAACACCTGGTGGCAGACAAGATGGCGGCTGTAAATCATCAGAGATGCAAATTGCCAAACATCATTAGCCAGAAGAGGATATTCCAGAAGATTTCAGAGTTTTAGCCACTTTTAGATGTAAATAAATGGTTTAATGTTCAGTTAAAATGTATTGCGTATCCCTGAAAAGTCGCTTTAAAGTGTTGCTTACCAGCGCAAAGGTTATCTCTACAAATCAGCTCATTCAAGTTGAACGTGAAAAAGTTGCGGTTTGTCAAATAGCATTGTAGGTTTTGACAGAGACACCTCAAGTGGTAAAAATTCAAAGCTTAAAGCCCAAAGGTCATGGTTGTATAAGTCTTTTTTGACCGAAAACAAGAGCGTTTTCTTAAACGAGACGTGCACCGGGCGGGAGGTTGGGGTGGGGTTTATGTTTTGGTTCCGGACAATTTTCTGCCGCCATCTTTGCCTGCAACCAGGTCCCCCTCACGGATCTACAGGTGTGCAGCCGCCTGTTGTACCTTCTCCTCAATTGATGATGACTGATTTGAACGTTGCTCATGACCAAAAACATCCGCACAATCTCCGCCTGAGGGAGACCACAATTAAACTGATCATTTAGAAATCCATCCGTTCTTCTGTTGTTCAACATTTTCTCTGAGAAGCTGCTTTGCTTTGATGTGGACTGTAGAAAAATGTAAAAAGTATTGTAGCAGACTGAGTTGGGTTGGGTGGCTGTTTGGGGTCTGCTGATGTTTAGAGCTCAGTGAACGCACCACGCAGAGATGTTTGTTGGGGGATTGGGCTTACAGGGTTTTGTTATTGGCTGAATACGGGATAGAAAGGAAGAGGGGGATGGTGCAAGTGACCAAAAGAAGCTGTTTGATGAGTGTAGCTCCACAAGTAAATTGAAAAATAGACTAAAAAAGCAACTTTTGGGGAGTGTTTCTGTTGTTGTGGTGGGGAGTTGTTGGTGTTAGCTGTAAGGTGTTGGTTACAGCCTGCAGTAAAAATATATTTTTTCCCGATAACAAGAGAAAACCTTTAAAAAAAAAGAAAAAAAAAAAAACAGAGTATGGCGTTTTTTGCAAGATAGGAAAAAAAATCTAACAAAATCAACAAACTTAAAGTAATCCTGTATCAGTTCTCCTTAAACAACTCTTTCAATAGAGAATAAAGTTAGAGGGTTCTAAACATTGATTATCTCTTATATTCAAAACAGAATCCATTTGTATACAGTTAAAAGACTTTAACAGGGCAAACAGCTTCATTCAGGCTCTATTCTGGATGTAAAAGAAAACCATTAAATTTGACAGTGGAGGAATACAGAATGATGGATCAGTTGGCGGCTCAAAAGATAACTAGATTTTCTTTAAGTTTTCAAAGAAGTAGGCTGGTTTTACTCTATAATATCCTGAGACTTTTGAAATGTTGCTATATAAAAGTGACATCAACGGTACGCAGCGTGCAATCACTGACGTTTAAGGGGACATCAAAAACACTGACCAGTCAGCCACGACAAAATTCCCAAAGACATTCCGTATTCTGCCACAAAAAAAGGCATCCTGAGAGCTTTCAGAAGTATAAAAATGGAGAAAATGGTTTTAGATTGCACGGCATCGGCGTGACCTTTGCTTTTGAAAATGCTATTATCTTGGTGTGGTGTGGAGACACCCATGACTCATTGGTTTTGAAGTGAAATGGCACTGGTGCAATGAAGTTTGGCTAAGTGGCCTCAAGATGCTTCTGACGGGACACAAGAGCACAAAAACAAAAAAAAGGGAAGCAGTTATTGCAAAGAAAGAACCCTTGAAATGACAGAGTTCAGCAGCATGTGAAATGGTGTGGTGGGGGGGTGATGGCGCTTATCGAGGCTGGTGTGCACGTGGGGAAAGAAAGGAGAAAGAGGGAAGTAGGGAGGAGGGCAAAAAAATGTGTGAAATGCAAGATGTAGTAGTCATCATGTGGTTGTGGTGAGTACACAAGTGCAGCCATCCAGCTGAATTGAAAGCAGGTTGTGAAAGACAAATATGCTGACCCAAAACCACCGTGTTCCGCAAAAGTCAAGAGCACAAAACGAGGAGATTAACTCAAGCATGTAATGTTCCTCTTTTTTCATCGCAGACAAAATTGTCAACATGGTTCAGCCACAGACGACAAACTGAGGGCCTCTTTTACCACTTTCCATAAAACCTTTTCAGATAGAAATGCTCTTAAATTTGCATTTACTTTAAGTTTGAGATGTAATTTTAGGTTGATGTCACTTTAAAATCAAAACTGGATTGACATGACTGCTCCTCTCTTTGGGACTTCCCCCCTTAAACCAGCCAACAGATGGTCGCCAACAACATAGATTTTCTCACAAGAAAAAACAATGCAACCCAGTGGGATTGGCCGACATCAACCTCAAACCTTAATCACTTTAACATTGTGATGCTAGCATCGGACAAATCTTTTTAGCACTCGCACGTGTCCTCCGAGGACTCAACATCGCAGCCCCTCCTTTGAGTCAGGTCTAAAACACGGTTTGTAACCACTTCTGCAGTCCACCATAAATCCTTAATGGCGTACTCCATAAACTTTGCCAGACTTGAATATTTATGGATGCCTGTGGTTCCCCAGAGTGCCATTTCCTGTCTGGGGCTCAGCGCAGATCAGAAACTGCTGTGGAGAAGCTCTGCCGTTACAGCTCTGATTGAGAAAAGAGCTTGTGAATACAGATGGGTGGTCCTCTTGGCTTCAGCCATTAACAAAATAGTACTTTGTGGTGAAAAAATAGCAGCATATCAATAGTTTTAACAAATCCAAGACATGCGAGGACCAACCGGTGCAGCTGCCTGAGGCTGTGTTGTTCTTTCCTTCCTGATTTCAACCAAACTTGAGGTTTTTCAATCAATCAAGGAGTTAGCAACTAGTAAAAACACTCTGACTTTCATACTCACTCACGGTAATAACTGAACACTTTTTGTGTCATATTGCAAACGTATGACAGTTCTTTGCAGTTTAAGTACCACTTCAATCATATTTTGATCTATTGTGAAAGTGTTCACAGTCTTTAACTATGATGATAAAGTTTTTAGCTCAAAATTTAAAGGGAAAAAAAACATGTTTTCTAGATTCTAGAGCAGCAGTAGTTCAATAGAAATTCACCTCTGAGTTGTGGGCAGGACTGTTTTTGTGGCATAGGTCCGCCCACACTTCCCGAATTCCATCTGTTTCTTTCTTTTAGTTGTTTATTTAATAGGGACAAATACAAAAAATAAAAAATAAAAAAAACAGATATTATATTGAAACAATCTGATGCCTGTATCATGGTGTTTATTGACTCATATAATTTGAATCATTCATATCTTAATGAGTTTTTTAAACAAATTGTAAATAAACAGTAGTAAGATAATACCAACAGAACAAAAATAATTTTAAAAATTATACATTATACCCAACTGTACTGGGTTCACATGCTGTTCACATAGGATATCTCATACGATATGATTGCACTTCTGTTACTCTGTGACTCAAGATCTCTCTCTTTTTTTAAAGATGGAGAGTTTAGTTACTAAAGGGAATGTTCCACAGATTAGACCCTTTTACTGAAAAAGCTTTTTGAGCATACAAGGTTCTATGAAATGGGACTTTACTGTCTCCACTTGTATATTGTCGATCGAGAAATTTCTAGTCTATTCACAAATTCCGAGGGTGGCTCAGAGGCAAGACCAGACAAAAGTTTAAAAAACAGCTTTAATTCTTAATTTTATTTTACCCAATTCAAGAGGCTCTCAGCCTGTATCTGTTTGCCCAGCTGTGAGACAGGACAAGCTAAATAAATAAATAAAAAGCTTTAACTGGTAGAAATAGATAACATTCATAAAATCTTAAATTTACTTAAAATACAAAAGTGTTGAAAATGTTTTAGGCCTGATTGTACAGCTTCTTAATGGGCTTTAATGTAGTCTGACTGGTCAGAGACCAAGACAAGCTAGCTTACAGCCCCTCACAACCCTAACCTAGCATTAGTGGTGCAACAAAAATGGTGAGAAATATTAGAGCTGTACAGTTTTGAGTCAGACACCACCACAGACGAGTAACACAAATGTGCATGGATCTGTTTGTCTACAAGTGGATGTATCAGAATGGAGTGGAGCAGGGAGCTTGTGGCTTGCCGTAGTAGCTTCTATGTGACCACTACAACTTTTTCATCAATTTCTGATTCACAGTTTGAATAAAGAAATACTCAAAAAACAATTTAATAAAATGTTCTTTATACATGTGCTCCGTCATGAGAAAAAAAACTTACAAGAACATGATAAAAACACCAAAAACATAATTTTTTTATTGAAGTAGGTCTTCAAAAGATAAAACTTTGTTTGGTCAAACTGCTGCAGATGCTCTTTGCCTATACTTTGTAATTGTTGCAGTAGCCTAGCTTCAACAAAAAAAAAAGAAATAATCCTGAAAAACCAGCCTCACTTCAACATTTTCCCCTTTTTCTCGAGGAAAATAATCTTCAGTCAAATTACGTTTTGCATGAAGGGAAATTCCCGATATCCAACTCTAAATCTAAAATTATTTTATCTTCAAAGTTTCCCATGGAGCCGCAGTGGAGAATAAAGAATGCTTTAAATTAGAAGTCTAGAAGCTAAATGTCATGTTTACATCCCTTAAGCCAGTAGACGGGATCACCCTCTCGGGACGAAGGTTTGCAATAAGCTGATTAGAACATACTTTGTTGCTGCGCTGTGTTGTACTCTGTGATCTGCTTCAGGGGAATACTTTCCCTCAATATGGTAACCTTAATTTCCCTCACAACTGTACGAGTGTTGAGAGGAACCAGCTGTTTAGGGTCTCATGTTTCATCCTGTTTTCCTAATTATTGAGGCAGAAAAAAAAGTCTTCTCTCTACGCGAGTGTTGAAGCAGACAACAGGTCAAGTCTGTTCAGAGGATTCCCCAGACTAAGAGAAAATTCTCTTTGTATTAGGAAGAAAAAATTCAAGCTGAGGTGCTGCAGAAAAATGCTTTATTTATAGGCGATAGTCCTAAAACATGAGCTGCTGGAAATACCAGGCTAAATTGAAAGCAGGGCAGAGTCAGTGAGCAGAGCGAGGACAGCCAGAGGCATCTTAGCTCCAACGCTCAAGTTCACAAGTTCTCTGCTCATAAACTCCGAACATATAGCCGCTGTACATCCCAATGACAGTTGGAGGGAAACACGACACTGTTGATATGCAGACTACACATGTTTACAGTTACGTCCCCGGACACTGAGATGGGAATTTCTTCAAACAGCCGAGGATCCCCGCTGTCGGTATCAGATGTCCGTCCAATACAGACACTTCCGCTGGTATCAGTGCATGGGTCACTTGATTGATGTTGGGTCCAGGTCAGCTCAGCCTGCTGTAGATAACAAATGAAACCACAGTTCTTCCCTGACCCAGTTTATTTTGGACAACCACCAAAGACTGCGACAATTGAGTCCATGCTAGGTACTTCTCAATATCATAGGTCACATGACCCATTGCTTTAGTTGTTTCAATTTTCAATCTGATGATCACACTGCAGCATTTTGGATAAATATGGCCACATTGATGGGAGGGGAAAGTCTGACCATTGTTGACATGTTCAGTGAAGCAGCTGTGAAGCTCTGGATTTTAAAAGATCACATCTAGAATGTGTTTAGTAGGACAAATTAAATAACATCAGTGTAAAAATTACTTTTGATACCAAAACTTGTCACAGAGTAAAAAAAAAAGAAATACTAAATATGTTTTGCTTTTTTGTGTTTTACAGAATGGATACTTAACAATGAGTTGTGTAAAGGTTAATGCCCTTAGAGATGCCCATTTTCAGACATGAATGGACGACCCGTCCTCCACAATCATCCGATGGCTCCTTCCACAAAGTTCATTCATTTTCTCATAAAGGACACCTCGAAGGGCATTATGCTGGTTCTACCATGCTCACTATTGTTGAGTACTTGAAATGTGTTATTTTTTGTTTTGTTTTTTTACAAAAAGCGGTCTATCTGATATGCTGTCTGAGGTGTTGTCATGGTAACAGCTACTGAGCCTGCACCGACGTCGCTCTGCTGCAGTGGAGGAAAGTTGTATGTATGCTAATGGTATGTTTAGTGATATAAAGCGTCATTTCAGAGGGAAAGTTCACATTATAACGCCTGTTTTTGTTTAGTCGATGATGCAAAAGTTTGTTTCAAAGGAACAAAGTCCACAAGTTCTTTCTTAGATGACTTTGCTTGCAAGAAATATATCCACCATTAACTCTGATCAATAAGTATGTATCCACAAAAGAACAATTTAATTCATTTATGAATAATACAATTATTTGTAAATGTGTATGTATTCAAGCAGTATGGAAAACCAGTCAATTGACACGCCATGGACGATTTTAATGTATTTGTCATGTCCATCATAGAGCCATTTGAAAGACTTTTCTACTGTCTTGCTGTTGTGATGAAATATCAAGCAATGTTCACAATATTACCAAAAGTACTGGTTCACCTCCCTTGACTCACATATGAACTGAAGTGCCATCCCATTCATAATCCACAGAGCTCAAATCATGTCGGCCCGACCTTTGCAGTTATTTCAGCTTCAACTCTTCGGAGAAGGCTGTCCAGGGCTGTTTAGGACTGTGTTTTTAGGAATTTTGGACCATTCTTTCAAAAGTGGAGAAGGTCTGGCTCTCAGTCTCCTCTCTAACTCATCCCAAAGGTGTTCTATCGGGTTCAGGTCAGGACTCTGTGCAGGCCAGTCGAGTTCATCCACTCCAGACTCTGTCCTCCATGTCTTTATGGACCTTGCTTTGTGCTCTGGTGCAAGGTCATGTTGGAAGAGGAAGGGTCGCTCCAAACTGTTCCCACAAGGCTGGGAGCATGGGATTGTCCAAAATGTTTTGATATCCTAAAGCATTCAAAGTTCCTTTTACTGGAACTAAAGGAGCTAAGCGCAACTCCTAAAAAACAAGCCCACACCATCATCCCTCCTCCACCAATGCAGTCTGAAATGAACCGTTCTCCTGCAATCTCCAAACCCAGACTGGTCCATTAGATTGTCAGATGGAAAAGTGTGATTCATCCCTCCAGAGAAGGTGTCTCCACTGCTCTAGAGACCAGTGGCGGAGTGCTTCACATCACTGCATCTGACGGTTTGCATTGCACTTGGTGATGTGTGACTTGATGCAGCTGCTCGGCCATGGAAGCCCAGTCCATCAAGTGTGTAGCCTACTGTACTTGGGCTAATCTGAAGGCCACATGAAGGTTTGAGCTCTGTAGTAATTGACTGCAGAAAGTCGGCGACCTCTTTGCACTTCAGCATCAGCTGACCTCTCTCCATCAGTTTACATAGTCTACCACTTGGTGGCTGACTTGCTGTTGTTCCAAACTCTTTCATGTTGTTATAATAGAGCTGACAGTTGATTGTGGAATACTTAGGAAATTTCAAGACAGAATTTGTTGCACGGGTGGCGTCCTATGAAAGTTCAACACTAGAATTCACTGAGGTCCTGAGAGCGGAACATTCTTTCAAAAGTGTTTGTGAAAACAGTCTGCATGACCGAGTGCTGGATTTTATACACCTGTGGCCAGACCAAGTGATTAGGACACCTGATTCTGATCGTTTGGATGGGTGAGCCAATACTATTGGTAATATAGTGTACGTCCAAAGTTTCTGCTGTTCTGATTACCAACTGGTGTTGGCCAGTGCACTAAAATAGAACATTCAGGCTATGTGACCAGAGCTTCTTTATTAGGAGTCCATTACAGTTTTAATGGACACCCTGCAGCCAATTAGAATAGAGCATTCGCCATTGTATAAAAGTGTTTGATTGCACCTCAGCAGCGGTTTGCCAGTGTCCCATTTACCTGTTTGTTCTGTTATTCAATGTGCTTCAATCTGGAAGTCAAAGAGCAAAAATTTTACTCATCAAGTAGCATTTATGTTAATCAGTGAACCCAAATGTCTGTTTTTGAATAAAAGTCTTCAACTGTCAAACCTGAATCAACCCAACACAATGTAAATGAACAATAATTGCAGAAAAGAAAAGGTCTCCGGGAGAAAAATGTTTCTTTCTCCCGACTGTCATGATTTGCTGAGTTTTTTTTTTTGCTGACTAAAAACCTAAAAATGAGCAGATGAAGCATCCAAACCGAGCACACACTGGTTCAGTTCATCATTAAGAAAATAAGCACTACAACACTTTCATTTCTTTAAGGACAGATTCAGCAGCTCATTGTCTACATTAGAATTTCCCGGTGAAGCGGCCTGCTGCTCACTCAGAAACCAAGTCGTGTGTCTTACGTCACTCTGACACTGCTGCATGTAAACATGTTCTCCGACCTTCTGTGCTTTCACAACTGTTCAGTGCTGGAAAACTGAAACCTCGTCACACCTCATGAAACTGATGCAAGTCAGAACCCGAGACGGATATTTATGCCTTATGCCACATGTCAGGCTGCAGGATTGTTTTTAAAAAGGAGCAGAACAGAGGCAGCAAGGCCTGTGCGGCCTCTTATGTCAAACACCTTTGACCTCGGCGACAAAGCTCAGCCCTCCCTGGCTCTTGAAAACATGAATTATTCTTCCTAATAAATCAGAGTCAATTTAACCCAAAAATTATATTTAATGTTTGATTCATATAGAATAATACATAAAAAAAAAACATTTGAATCATTTGTTAAAGGATTAAAGTGTAAATTAACCAGTATGTGTTGTCATGGTTACAAAAATCAATCGGATACTGAAAAAACTCTCTTAAATGTTACATTTCTTTTCCCCAACACTCGTTAAAGTCCAACGTCAAAAAATGTAGATCTATTTTAAAAGTGTTCCAAGTGGGCTCTGCCATTTTGGCCAAAATTTTAAAAACCTGAGTTGTTTTGGGACATAATTTCTGCAGAGCGGCTGTAGTTCAGAAGAAATTTCCTTCTAATTCTGGCTTGGAGTAATCCCGCCCCCCCATTCCCCACCCCTATGCTGAGAGCTCTCTGTTTAAGTACATGTGGTCCATCAACCATATATTCTGTCAAACATAAACTCTTTCTATTGATACGTTTTTGTCTGCTTCTGATTCACAACAATTTGAATCAAAATACTAAGAAATGCTTAACCTTCTTTATACATGTCCTCCATTATCAGAAAACTGCTACAGGAACATGTTAAAAATACCCAAAGCACGGTTTTCATTGAGTGGGTCTTTAAGAAGCAGAGAGTTCACCAACAGGCTGTGTGTCAGCAGGCAATTATGAGAACCTGCTCCACTAAGAGTGTGGTTTTCACTCTCAAAGCCATCCAAGGCCTGCAGAGCATTGCTGTTTTTGAATCCTGGCCCACTGTGGCATTAACCTTGAACCGCAGACATCAAAGTTAAGCGAGTGTGAAAGGTGCGATTGTCCAGCACGAGCAGGTTGGACAGCCTCCCCCAGGCTGCGTGTGACAGGGCCAACCACCGGCGAGAGGAAATCATCCAGGGAACGGGCTGATGTTACTCAAAACGTAGGAAAACATCTTAGTGAAATATTTACAGAACCTTTCAGACTGCCAAGTCACATGGAAATAAAGGATTACCTTAAAGCAGAACTTGACGCCAAGCTCAGTTCTGCAGAGATTCATGGGGAATCATCATCAGTTCCACTGAAGCGTCAGACACAGATCTCAGCCATCGTGGGGATTTGAATGCAGCAGGACCATTTCACCACAAACCTCTGTCAAAGTTTCATTCTGAACTAAACCCAAATACTAAAGAGATTCAGCATGAGCACACAGACCCGAGTCAAAATCAACTGTTGTAGTGATTGCTTTAGTTTCCACACAAACGTGTCATGCTGATTACCTCCTGCACCTCCACATTATTTGGTTTCCCCTAGAGACACTTCTCAACTTTTTCTCCATGTCCTTGGATTTATGCGGCAGCGCGCTGTTCTAAAGGATTTAAACATTTACCATAGAAATTTCCCAGAAGTCTTTTCAAAAAACAGTGTGCATCAATGCTCAATATTAGCTAATATAGACAATGCATTGCGCTGAACAATTTTTGTGAAAAAAAAACATATTTAAATGTATTGTTTTTAATAAACCATCAAGATTTTCATCATCAGGACACAGTGGAGGGCTGCACGGTGGCGCAGTGGTTAGCGCTCTTGCCTCACAGCGAGAAGGCCCCGGTTCGAATCCCTTCGAAGATGAAGGTTTCAAAAAGCTTTAACGTTTTTGGCTTAAAACAAACATGATGATGGTAAATTATTGTCATGGTTATAATGAATGTTTGGAACATTTTATTTGGGCTTTGTTTCTAGATTTATACATTTTTATTTCATCTTTATAGTTTAAATCTTTACTATAAAGCAAAAACAGTTTGATCGTAATTTCTGCTGTAAAAAATACATCATTACTTGGTTAGAATTAGGTGTTTTTTATAGTTTCAGGTTATTTGTAGATTTTAATGTTTAACACAATGAAAAAAGATCTGTTTAAAAAAATAGGCTGAGGCCTAAACGATGTATTTTAAACATTCCCACAAAATTATTTTAACTGTAAATTATCAAAGCAAATTGTAAAATAGCAAAATAAATGAATGAAAACAATTAAAAAGGCCACGGACCATTACGGGTTAACGTGCATGAAAATGACTTCTGTGGAACTCAAATCGAAGTAATAAGAGAGTGGACTTTTGGGAAGTCATGAAACTATTAATTACGCTTTACTGTTAAACCTACAAAATAAAACTAACCTTAACACTGACGGAGGACATATTTCCTGATGGTTTTTATATGAATAAAAATGAATATCTTGAGGCATATGTTGACTTTTAAACCAAGAAATAAGTCTGTGAAATTAAAATCCAACTCTATTCCAAGGAATAACTCTGGGTTAGCAAACAGTGGGAATAAAACAAGAAAAGTGAGTCGTGCTGCTTTCTTTAGGCCTTTAATGCTGTTATTAGTTTCCATACATGTTTGCCCTGATAATCCACAACAGCCTTAAACCCTTAATGTCACCCCTCTTCAGTCTTTGCTATTATTCACAGGATTTATTAACTTCCCCGTCTAACAAACCAACCTCTCACCAGTCTCCTATTAAATTCGTAAACAGACGGAGAATGAAGGAGCTCATTCAAAATACATCTTTGTGCCACAATCAGCTATTTTCAGAAAAAGCTGCGCCGACGAGATCAAACATCGCTGGAGCTCATTAGCATCTGGAAAATCTCTGCTAACAACCTTTGGATAAATAATTTATAGCTTTTACCCAACTGCTGGGAAGAAAAATGCAAAATTCATTTGTTGGTGTCTGCGAGGCTCTGCTGCTGTTTACAATCCAAAGCAGAAGGAAAACTCATTTGTAAGAGTGCCAGCGCAATTTCAAGTATCTGATCATGTGCTGTGATGAGACACATTTTGAATTAATAACTCAAATAAAATCACGTGCTAAAAAAAGGAAAGAAAAGCGTTGATTCTCTCCTGTCAGAGCTCGTGTCACGGATGCTGCAGAGTTCAGAGGAGGCTGTTTGTCATTTTCAAAATGTTAAAATAGCAGCTGAGTCAATGTGGGATCAATTAATCAACACGTTCAGTTCAAGAACCTGGTTTTCTGAATTCACGTTCAGTCTGTGGTGTTCACGCCGGACCAGCAACAGACAAGCAGGAAGCGGCGGGGAGGGAATTGTTTCTTATTGTTTACTCACGCTTGGAAGAGTCTTGGTGCAAAAAATCATTTTTCTTTCACAGCTCTATTCCCATATATACGGATTCCCGACCAATAACTTATGACGCGTTCCAAAGCTGCATGTTTTCTACCCAGACCCCTAAAAACAGTTCAAAATGTGAGTAAAAATTTAAACACAGTAGCCTGAAATGCTTATATAAGTGTGTTTACAAAGACTTTTCTTTTAAAGTGCTCACTTGAACACGTTTCCCAGCCCAGTGTGAACGTAGCATTACACCCGGCTCAGCAGAACTGTTTGAAGCGACTCAGAGGATGAAGAATTCAACAGATTTGGTGATTTGAAGTGAAATAGAGTTTAGTTGACTCGTTTTTGCTACCTGAATTATTGTTCATAGGTTGCTCTAATATATTTAACTCCTTATGTGTCATGAAGCTAGATAACCATCACTATGTTATGGTAGTAACGTGTGCAAATATTCTGTCTATTGTTATCTATTCCCATATTATGATTTGCCTTTCAGGATCGAATGTTGGTAATATTCTCCCATAAGTGTGACTTATACTCCAGAGATACTTGTATATGATTTATTTTCTTTATTATGCATTTTTTGTCTGCTGCGACTTTTACTCCGATGTGACTTATTATCTGAAATATACAGTACATTGCATCTTTTAAAGTTTAAGAAGGATTTTTTGACATTATAGAAACATCAAAGACTAAACTGATCATCTTTTTTTTATTAAAAAGTCATTAAACAGTAATACAGATCAAATCCATAAAACAAACTGAGGCCTTTCTGTCTTGATTAGAAAAAAATCTGTAAAGCAGATTAATTTAGCGTTTTAGTTTGCAGGAGCTGAGATGGTCCAAACATGTTCCTTCGAATTGGTTTGTAAAGCATCTCATGAGTTACAAACCTGCTGCTTCTATTTTATTTAAATGTTTGATTTTTGTCAACAATTTTATACCACTGATATCGAATTAGTTTCCAGAAAATCCCCGAACAGGTGTTCAGAAGGAAAGGTCTGCAGGATGCTTCGTCTGACATGGATCAGTCTGAGTGTTTTCAGAGCGGTCTCGTTTCTTCATTTGTGGATTGATAGCGTGATCTTTTATTTAAGAAGTTGCATCTGTTTGAGTTGAAGCTCTCTTCCCTCTGCGTATTGTAAAGCATCTGCTGTGCTGCAGCCTCAGCCCTGAGCAGAACTCTCTGCAGATGACCCGTACACAAACGCTGCACGCTGAAGCAGAGCTCCTCTGCTGCTGAAGGGTCTGCTCATCTTTTTTCAGGTCTCTCACAGTTCAGCTGGAGGTTCCGTTTGTTTTTCCAGCATTACTGGAAGTACTTTCTAAAGTATGGTTTCAATGAAAACATATTGCTCTTTTTGCAACATTTGTTTGGCTTTTATTTTTGCATTAGTTTCAAAGTGTATAAATGCTGAATATATGCAGACGACACGCCTTCTTCCTAAAATGGTTACACATGTCTGCATTAGCCTAAAACTGTTAGAAATGGAATATAATTCTGTGCAATACAAAGGAGAAAAATTGTGTTAATTTGTGATTTTCCTCTCGAATTTAAATCCCTGTCTAGTTATACGAGGTCAGTCTGATAAAATAATAGCTTTAGCTAAAATTTTTATGTACAATTTGTCTGTTTCCAGATGTAGCAGTCAGACGTCAGGTGTCAAAGGTCATGATTCCAGAATAGGAAAACCATGTTTTTGCCTCTTTTAGTAGCAACTGATGACACTGCGAGCAGCCGTGCTCCAGCCACGTTCACATGTGACATATTCTATTAGGAAGAACTGGACTAAAGGACTCCACAGCTCGTGCTCATTGATCATGAGCCAGTGGAAGGAAATAAAGAGTCTGCTCCGACTTTATGGAGAATCTTTTCCAAGAAACCTCCGGATTTGTTCTGAGCGGCTGCAGCCCAGAGGAGTGCTGCTCTGAATCACATCGTCTGTAGAAAAGTCAAAGACGTGTTGCTTTGTTTCAGTGAACGTTGCAGCCACTTCCTGCTTTAACATCCTCTAAACCTGCAACCTGGAGCCACAGATGGCTCCCTGGTTACAGAAAAATAACATGCTTTTTATTTTAAAATGTAACATCTTTTTTTGGACTACAAGCAAAATAAAAGAGTTAAACCTGATTTAAGTCATTCACTTCACTCTACCAGGCCCCTGACTACATTACCCATAATGCTTCAATAATCCATCAAACGGTTTGGCCTCGTAGTTTACCAAAGTCAAACGTTATAGTGCCAATCTACCGTTCCACCACATCCCAAAGGTGATCTGTTGGGTTGAGATCTGGTGACTGTGGAGGTCATTTGAGTCCAGTGAAGATGATTCCAGTTTTGATATTATGGAGTCTTATCCTGGTGGAAGTAGCATCAGAAGATGGTAGTCTGGTCATAAAAGGATGGACATGGTCAACAACTATAGTCAGGTAGAATGTGTTGTTGTAACCATGATCAATCAGTACTAAGGGGTTCAAAGTGTACCAAGAAAATATCCCCCACATCATTATACCACCACCACCAGTCTGAACTGTTGATACAAGGCAGTATGGATCCATGCTTTCATGTTGATGATGCCAAATTCTGACCTTACCACCTGAATGTCAGACTCATCAGACCAGACGTTTTTCCAATCTTCTATTGTCAAATTTTGGTGATCCAGTGTGAATTGTAGCCTCAGTTTCTTAGCAGACAGGAGTGACACCTGGTGTGTTCTTTACTGCTGTAGTCCATCTGCCTCAAGGTTGTTCTGCGTTCAGAGATGACTTTCTGCTGATCTCGGTTGTAACCAGTGGTTATTAAAGTTACTGTTGTCTTTCTGTAACCAGTCTGGATATTCTCCTCTGACGTCTGACATCAACATGATGTTTCTGTTCACAGAACAGCAGCTGTCTGGATATTTTCTCTTTTTCTGACCATTCTCTGTAAACCCTAGTGTGGGTGAAAATCCCAGTAGATCAGCAGTTTCTGAAACTCTCAGACCACCCCGTCTGACACAACAACCATACCACATTCAGAGTCACTTCAATCCCCTTTCTTCTTCATTCTGATGCTACGTTTGAACTGCAGCAGATCGTCTTGATCACGAATACATGACATTATTACCATGTGATTGGCTGATTAGAACAATACAGTTGCACAGGTGTCCCTAATACTGTAAAGTGGAGTGTATAATACATATATTGTTGTTTTAGTCTCGTCTTATGGAGATCTCCGTAAGTCGTTAACCACACACATGAGCTGTGGATTCATGGCAGCTCTGGCCACATGAAGGAAAACTTGGGCTGAAACACACTTAGGTCTTGCTGTCAGTCGCGGTTTCATGTGGAAAAGAGACTGGTAATGAAACTGAATCACAAAAAAAAAAAAAAAAACGAGAAGTTAT
Source organism: Oryzias melastigma (assembly GCF_002922805.2). NCBI lineage: Eukaryota > Metazoa > Chordata > Actinopteri > Beloniformes > Adrianichthyidae > Oryzias > Oryzias melastigma. Next base: position 9,848,151 of record NC_050514.1, read on the forward strand.
GAAAACTGAACCAGTGTGGCTAAATATGCTGATGAGTTACAGTTCAGAGGGGAAGTCGATGCTCTCTGTGGGTTAGTCACCATAAGTGACTTCCACCTTTATCAGCACACACATTTCTGTGCGATTACACAAATAAACTTCGCTGACTGTGAACCAAACACACACACTGAAAAATAAAGACAAAGCCTGACCTCTGGCAGGATTAAGAGGTGCTTAGAGGTAATTCTTTGCTTTTCAGTTACTATCAGAGGACTTATAACATTAAGTAACATGTCAACAGTCAAGATTAAAATCTGAGTGAGAGATTAAAGAGGCTGGGAAACAGTGGAGGTGAAACAAAGAGCTAATCTAATTAAGATCAGCATCACTCAATTAGATTTGAGCAAGAGAAACAAATGGCGAGTAAATTCTTTCATCATAACAAGCACTTTAATTGCTCCAAGACGGAGTGCTGACATCTGGCATGTCCCCTCCAGACTGAGCGTGTGTGTTCGTACACACATAAACACACAGAGCTGGGAGGGGGGGCTGTAACAACAAGGGAGGGGGGGAGTTAAGTGATGAGTGTGTTTCCACTGAGCCCTGACTGTGTTTATGAGCATGACGCTGCCTGAGTGCAGCCGTGCAGCAGCCTGCTTTTTGCATCAGGGCTTCACCCTCATGGTCAGTGGAGAAGCATCCAATTAACGGCATTTGCCCCCCCCCCTCCATCCCAAGAGCTCAAACTGAGAATGAGGTCACGTTAAGAGTGAGGAGATGCTGTCAAAAGCTGAGGGTCTGTTTGAGAGGGCTTGTGAAGCACAGGAACCGCAGAGGTGCTGTGCCAAAAACAGACACCGAGGGGGAACAAGAAGTGTTCCTCAGAACAGATCTGCTCGGGGTTGTGTTGAAAGTCGGTCTAACCACTTCCTCATGCAGCAGGCAGAGGTCAGAGTTCACTCCAGTCCTCTGACAGCCTCCACAGGCTGCGATAACAAGACGGCCGGGGAAAAAAGAGGTGCCGTTTCATTTACTCGCTTCACTCCTCTGACTTTTGTCCAACTTAAACCCGCCTTGTATCTTTAATTATCTTTTTAATCATCTTAAAACAACCAAACTGATCCTTTTTTGTGGACTTTTTGATTTTAACAGATTAAAATATTCCACTTTTTTCATTTATACAGCATCATTTTGGTTGGTAATTTATATTCTTGTTCTACAATTTTTGATGTCAAACATCACAACACAACCTTAGCCGAGGAGAGACTATGGCTGAGGAAAATGTCAACACCAGGATCTAGATATGGGGCTATGGTGCCCTCTGGTGGTCACAACTGAGACTGCAGTTGCCAATACAGTAAATACATCATCAGAAACTCAATTCATAAAACTGTCAGTCCAGAGAAAAAAATATTTAAAACTAGTTCTTTCTTTTTTTTCCCTAAAACAATTTTTTTCCAATCAATCAAAGTTTAATGACTCCAAGAACAATACGTGATGAAAAATAAGATGTACATCTTATTGTAGTTACTTACTTAAGCTTTTGTTTCGGTTTTCTCTTTTGGATGTACTTACTGAATGGTTACAAATTTACCCAAATTAAATCAGAAAATATTGGATGGAACTACAAAACTGTTAAGAAAAAAATCATTTGTGGGAAATATTATGGAACTCTGGATATGACACTCAAAATAAATATATAAAATTTTCCCTTATATGAATAATTTGTGGCCACAAATTAGCAGCAAGAATTGTAGAGGCTAAAACACAATTTTGTGCTCACAAAATGTTAATTTTTTCCAAAAAAACAGGAATTTGTGCGTAGAAATGATTAGTTTGTGCTGACAAAATACCAATTTGCACATATAAAATGCTAATTATGCCCGTAAAATGCTAGTTTTTGCCAACAAAATAGTAATTTGTACTTGCTAATACTCACTTATATGCACAAAATATTAATTTGTACCAACAAAATAGTAATTTATACTTCCAAATATTCATTTATGTGCACAAAATGATAATGTCTACCAACTAAATAGTAGTTTGTATATACAAAATACTAATTTGTATATACAAAATGCTAATTTGTATCCACAAAGCCTAATTACTGCTGATAAAATACAAATTCTACAACAAACAAATGCTAAATATGCCCATAAAATGCTAGTTTGTGCTAGCAAAATAGTAATTGTATGTGCAAATATTCATTCATGTGCCTAAAATGTTAACTTGTAACAACAAAATGGTATAGTTTATATGTGGAAGATACAAATATGTACAAAAGGCTAGTTTGTGTCCACAAAATCCTAATTACTGCTGATAAATAGTAATTTGTACATACAAAATAGTAATTTGTACATACAAAATGCTAGTTTGTGTCCACAAAACAGTAATTTTGAAGTATAAATACCAATTGGAATGTACAAAATCCTAATTTGTGTCCACAGAATACTAATTTATGTGCACAAATTGATCATAAAAAGCTAATGAAATACTAAATTGTGGTTTTAAAAGCTAATTTGAGCACATACAATACTTTTGTGGCCACAAATTATTAATTTGAGGGAACAAATTATTTATGCCTTATGTTATGTCCAGGGCTCCACAAATTAAAACTAAGACTACATAAAATAACTAAAGGAAGCATGATAAATGACTCTACAGAAAGACGAGCGACGGGGCCGTTTCGGCAGGGTCACTCCTGGAGCCTGTGAACTCTGCTCAGGGAAGGGAGGCTCTGAACAGTCTGGACAAGTTAACACATTCATTTTTAATTGGATAGGTGTGCCCAGACTTTTAACAGGCTCTGAATTTCAACAAGATCCAAAGACGTCGCCAGAGTCTGCCGGCCACATTTAGACAGATGGGCTGAGGTTCAATTAGACCTGACCTGTGGACGAGTGGAGGGAAGGAACCATCTGGTTTGTCATCAACATGCAGCTCGGATGCCGAGCATCCATCCATCAAACGGATAAGAACTTTCCCAAACCCAAAGTGAAGCAACATATACAGACATGCTTTATCTAAAGTTTGATTCTAATACATTGTTTGGACACAAATTAGTTTCACTGCATAAAGCTAAACCAGCAGAGGCAGTTTAACTTGTGAGGAGCCGCATGTTTAGATTGAAGCTTCCAGCAGTTCATAAGCTCATGGGGAGCCGGCTGGTATTAACAGGTCAGAGTTCTGTGTGTGATGCACGAGTCCGCTAAGTGGGTCAGAGATGCGGTTCAGAGAACACTCTGCCGGGTCAGCAGGCTCACTCTGAGGTGTATTTGCACATTTCTGGCAAGAGTGACTGCTGAATAGCTTTGCCCTGGCTGGTCCACTTCAATATTTGTTGTGCGAATGATTTATAAATATTTCCCTTTGGTCTCACCAAGGGCAGCGTGTTGAAGGGAGGGGGTCTCTGAAGTGAGGCCATGAAAAGTTTGATCTGTGAGGCGCCTGCATCCTTAAACACGTGAGCCACTGAGCAGACGTTTTCATCTGCTCTTCACACACACACACCTCAGCCGGCGAGCAACTGGGATCAGGCAAACATAAGCAAACTTCTAATCGCTGTGAACTTACATCAGCTACAACATCGAATGTCACCGAACTCCTGTAAAATCTTGAAGATCTTTGGTCAACAAAGAAAAAAACGCAAAAAAAAAAATCTAGAAATAATAGAAAGAAATAGTCTTAAATTAAAGCAGCAGCTTCTTTCAATGTTGACTTTGGGGTTTTATCTGCTGCTTGTACTCGTAGAAGTGAAATGTTGGCACAGTTTCACTCATAACGCTGGTTTGTTACATCACTCTACTATTATCAATCAGGCTTTCACTCTGAACCGGTATATCTGCCTTTTCTTGTCAACCAAAAACAATCCTTTAAAGACCCACTCCAATCATCTTTGGATCTGTTTTAAAAGTGTTCCCAGTAGTATTTTAGTTACAATTGTCGTTTTTGGCTCAAATCAAAAAACCTGTCGTTTTCAAGGACATAGTTTCTGCAGAGTGGCAGAAGTTCATTAGAAATTTGCCCCGTTTGGGACTGTTGGCGCAGAGTAAGCCCACTTCCACTTCCCGTCATCCATCTGTTTACGCGCTCTCCTGCTAGCTTACAGCCCCTCACACCCTCAACCTAACATTACTGGTGTAACAAAAAGGTGGGCAGTGTTGGCATTTCAGGCTGTAGAGTTTTGAGTCAGATACCATCTCAGACATCGAAAATGAATCTATTCATCTACAACCTGTGGCTCTGGAGCCACATGTGGCTCTCTTATCCCTTTTTTGTGGCTCTTTAGTTTTAATGAAAAATGCTAACAATTGAATTAA
>NC_050514.1:9853016-9854710 GCF_002922805.2 Oryzias melastigma
TTCTTTTCTTAATAAAGGAAACATCTCTTCTCTCTGGTGTCATTGTTTTCCTGTTCTACCTTCAGATAGAAAATAACATGTTTTATTGTTTAAGCTCATTTACATATCTAGTGGACTGCGACAGACTGGCGACCTGTCCAGGGTGAACCCCGCCTTCGCCCATCAGCAGCCGGAATAGGCTCCGGCACCCCCGCGACCCCGAAAGGGACAAAGCGGACAAGAAAATGGATGGATGGATGGACATATCTAGTGGATTCTTTAGGGTTCTTGGTTGTTGTTTTCTGACCCAGTGCAGAAATAGAATTATGATCTTAAATTTGGCCAAAGCAAATCGTGAAATTCTTACCAAAAATGTCATCTATTTGTCCTAAAGGGGATTGGTAGTTGCTGTCTAAACAGTTTTTGTCACAATATACAATTAAAAGTGTTGGACCGTAATGTCAACAAGGACTTATGAAGGAAACGCTGAGCTGAAAACATTCAGAGCATGTTCACATGAACAGAGTTAAGATCCCATCAGTTGTCACACATGGGTGTTCACACTTTGTTGACCCATCCTCCAGAGAAAAGTTCCAACTAACTCCTTAATGCTGAGGGTCAAGCAGGGAGGCACTAGGAACTTTTTTCTTTTTGAAATCTCTCAAAACACATTAAAAAAGGCACCGTTTTTTAACTTCATGACAAAACAGACAAACGTACCAATAGTATTCAATAACAGCGTTTATGTAGTCCTTAGTGACCTGCAAATAAGAGTTGGATAAACAGGACAGTCACAAAAAACACACTATTGTCTCTTTAAGTGGAACAAGTACATAAAAATAACATGTTTTTTTCCATGTCACCGTAGAATATTTCAAATTAAAATCTGGCCATTTGCTATATATTTAAGAAGTCATATTTTGACATCCATCCATCCATCTTCTTGACCGCTTCTTCCCTTTCGGGGTCGCGGGGTGCCGGAGCCTATCCCGGCTACTGATTGGCGAAGGCGGGGTTCACCCTGGACAGGTCGCCAGTCTGTCGCAGGGCCTCAATCACACACACATTCACTCTCACATTCACACCTAGGGACAATTTAGAGTCACCAATGAACCTATGAAGCATGTTTTTGGACGGTGGGAGGAAGCCGGAGTCCCCGGTGAAAACCCACGCATGCACGGGGAGAACATGCAAACTCCACACAGAAAGGTCCCAGCCGGGATTCGAACCGGGGCCTTCTCGCTGTGAGGCGAGAGCGCTAACCACTGCGCCACCGTGCAGCCCATATTTTGACATTAGGTTTGTAATTAATCCAGTTTTGTTGCTGTTTTTACAGACAGATACGCCTGAAACAACTGATTTTAAAAAAAAAAAAGACAATTACTCAAGTCCTCAACTTTTGTTACAGATGGTGGTTGGTAAATTACTTTTCAAGAGTAATTGATTACTTTACTTTGGTTACTGAATGAAATTGTAATCAGCTATGATACTCTATTACTGACAAAAGTAATTAAATTACAGTAATCTGTTACTTTTTAACCCTTCCGCTCTCCTCGGCTTGTTGACATTAAAGTGGGGTCATCTGGACCCCACAAGACAGTGTGCTGAACTTTTTTTCTATCTCTGTTTTTTGAGTTTCACTAATGTTCATGGCAGACATAAAATCCTGTCCACCTTTGTCCACATTTGTCATGGAAGGAATCACACATCAATAT
>NC_050514.1:9854936-9914958 GCF_002922805.2 Oryzias melastigma
AAGAAAAAAAAAAGTTTTTTTATGAGGTTATCTGAGGCCTAAGGTCTACACTCTACTTTTTGTTGTTTTTAAGCAGAATGAATGTGTGGGCACATCCATCACTGGATTTACAATTGCCTTTAACATTTAAAAACGAACAATCTTTCCTGGTGAAATGAATTCCAATAGTACACTTGGTAGTTTAAATGAAACACACGACAGTTCCGATCAATCAGTCATTAGAAACAGCTTCATCCTTGAGTGAGATGTTTGGAGAGCTGGCTGAACCGCGTCTCCAAATGGTTTTGATCTTAAAGAGGTTAACGATTAGAAAAAAGAAAAATGGAGACAGATGTTTCTGTTCTTACAACCTGTTTGTGTCCTACAATTTAGTGCCCCCTCGGAAAGAGAAAAAGAACTACAAACGCGTTTCCTCCTTTGTGTTTAATGACGGTGTGGCAGAAGTCTCTCACTCCTTACCGGCCACCTCTGTCCTACAAAGCTGAAATCAGAGTCTGTTTAATCTCAGCAATCCATTCTGACAATAACTCAGCAACTCCAAACAGGAAGGCAGTTGTGGGGGTTTGACCCTCTGACCTTTACTGCTTCCGAAGTGCAGAGGAAATGAACCTCCGAGCGACCACAGCAGCTTCCATTAACCACAAGCTCAAATGGATTCACGTCGTGCAACAAGAAGCAGCAAATGAAGCCAGAGCCTGAATGTTCTGAATTAGTCATAGTCTGGCCTCTGCTGAGAAAAAAAAACAACTTTGGCTCTCACTCAGACACACACAAAGAGCAGGGGATTTGGTGTTGTTTGGGCTTTCTTTACATGGAATTCATCTTTCCAGGTATCCAGTTTGGGGTTTGCCAAGAAATAATCCACAGCAGAACAATTAAACATTCTTTGTGGGTAAGACAAAAAAAGAGACTGGGTTGACCTGTAAGCTGCTGAGGTGTTGGTTCTGTTGGACAGGCCTGGGCAAGCCATTCTACTGGTAATGCTAAGCTAACTGGGTTTGTTTTAAACTCATCTTTGGATTGGCAATTGTGTCTTCCAAAGGAAAACAGAATGAATCACACATTAAGCTATGCTCACACCGCCCTCTGCAACAAGTGTTCAAGCGACCACTTCCAGTTCAACGTCTAGACTCTCTGTGAATGCTCGTATCGGGCTCCCACGTTTAAAAGTGTTCTCCTGTGGCAATGAAAGTTTCTACGACCGCTTTTGGGAGCAATAAAAGTCAAATTAGGTCAAACTTTGACCAATCAGGGACTTGGTAGTTAGGCATGGAAGGCGTCTCTTTTAACTCACAGAAGTACTAACAGTTAGAAAACTGATCATGGAGGAGAAACTAACCCTTTGACACTGGAGCTCCAGTGTTTATGTTCTTTGATTTGCTGTAATTTTTTAACTGCTAACACGAGCAACATAATTCCATCAGAAATGTATTACTGGAATTACTTTGATCGTGTTAATGGTTGAAAAAATTACAGTATGTTAAAGATTTTGTGTTTAAGCGTCTCTGGCGATGTTTCAGGTGTTAAAGGGTTAAATTTAGCTTTTGACAAGTATAAATTTAAAAATAACTATTTTTAGCTTAGGTTAAATATGAAATGGATGAGTTGTTATAGGGTTTTCAAAAACAAGTCTTTTTTCTTTAAAACAACATTAAAGCTAAAACTTTTTATTTTGATTTTTAGATCTGAAGCTAATTTGGGGTCTGTAGAAATATCAGAAAAGACAAATATTAGTCAGAGAAAGCTGCAGATGTACTTTTAGCGTTTAATAAACACATTTTTGATTTACAGAACACCATTGTTGCAGTAAGAAGCTAAAACTTTCTGTCTCCTCATCCTTTGACGGTTTGCAGCGGTAAGTTTCTGTCAGAGCTTGGTCTCAGCTGGTGATCCAAATACACCATTCCAGGATCAAAGTGAAGCATCTCTGGAACACCAACATGAGATCTGGATCCTCTCACCAGCCTTCATTCACTCATCTTGGAATCAAACATGGCTTTTTCCAACCACCAGCTAGCTGAACTAACGCCTGAACAGACTCCGCGGGATGACAGAAGCAGCTGGAGGGCAGGTTTCTGAGAACCCCAAAAGCTTTATCTTTTCAAGCCACAAAACATCTCATGTGTTGAGCAGACATGAAAAAATGGAGGCGATTTTCCATTTGAGAGACAGAGATTATTGTTAAAAAAATGTGGGAAGGGGCAGAGGGGGAGGTGTGGTGGTTTGGGCCCATCTGTTTCTTGCCAAGTCAAAGAAGTCAGAAAGAAAAGCCCACCAGATACACTAAGCATTAGTGGTTAACCAACTACTAATGAGGGAGAAATGAAAACACTGAGCTCAGATGTTAGCGTTTAGCGTGCAGGGCGTACAGCGTCCCCACGGGGTTTCCGGGAGTGATGGCCAACACTCATCTTAACCAAACGATTGGAAAGACGAGAGGCCCGTTTCTAAGCTATGATTTATTCTTGGAGGGAGAAACTCTTTCAGAAATTTGGAGCACATGCTACGAATTCCCTTCATTCAGCTGAAGTCTGGAGCTCCAGGCGCGCTGAAGGAAAAATCCTTTCGCCGCCGTTTGAGGTTTGGTGGTTTCCGTTACCTCCAGTGTCTTCCTCCTCTAAGCCCTGGAAGGAATCCTGAGCTCACTCCCAGGTTTGCACATTTCAGGTCAACCTAATATGACGCCGTTCCACGGAGCGTTTGGAAGAGGAATAATAAATAATGCTGGTGGACAAGAATAGAGAGATGTGAGATGATCAGCGAGACAAAGGTGGAGAGGGACAGAACGGGCAGAGAGGGCTGCTTTAGGGAATGTGAAGCATCATGAAACCATTTGGCTCAAATCAGCTCCATGTGTCCTCCAGAGTCTTATTATCCCATAAATGAACTTTATTGAGGCAACAAAGTGCTTCAGAGCTCTGCAAAAACATTAAAGGGGCCCCGCCCGTCTCGGCCTGCAGCCAAGAGGAGCACTGTTCCTCGAGGGACTAATGAAAAAAAAGAGAGGGGGCCCCCAGCCTCGTGTTGGCTGCCCCAGTGCAGCTTCACAAGCTGGTTGGTCGGTGCTGCCGGACTAATAGCCTATTAGTGATGGAGTAATGGTTAGCAATTACACTAGAGACACAAATATCCCAAAGACCTTTGGACTGACCTGACCTGAGAGGTTAACCAGGAAGGAAGGATGGGGATGAAAGGGAAGGAGGCAGGAAAAGACTGCCAGCCCCCTCTGTGGAGGAGAAGTCCACCAGACAACCATCTCACCAAACAGCTCAGCCAGACACCATCATCCAGGCTTTCCTGTGTTCTTTTGGGCATTCAAAGGCCAGTTCAGAGCCATGATTGTTGTTTGTAGCCAGATTCACAGGGAATGTTTTCATTTTAGTTTAACATTTTAAATGACTTAATTTTTTATTTAAAGTACTTTTAGCCATGAGATCAGGGTGACAACTAAAAGTAGGAGGGGTCTAAAATGAGCTTCCTCTGTAGTGTGGCTGAGCGCTCCCTTAGAATAGGGGCTCATGACAATTACCTGGTTCAGGTGTGTCCAGCCAATAAGAACATGCCAGAGCTGTTATATTGGAAAACATGCAGGAAGGTGGCTCTCGAGGACCAGGGCTCCCTACCCCTGCCCTAGAGATAGGGTGGGAAGCTTGAGAAACCAGTTGAGGTGGCCCAGGCATCTGGTCTGGATGCCTCCTGGACACCTCGCTGTGGAGGAGTCTCTGGCATGCTCCACTGGGCGGAAGACCCAGGACATGCAGGAGACACTACATCTCTCAGCTGGCGTAGGAACGCCTTGGGGTGCCCCTAGAGGAGCTGGAGGAAGTGGCCGGGGAGAGGGAAGTCTGGACATCTTTGCAGACTGCTGCCCCTGCGACCCGGTCCAGGATGAGCAGAAGAAGATGGATAGATTTAAAATACTTTAGGCTTTTTTAAGTACCCAAAAACCCCTGCGATTGGGTCAACTGTGGTGCAGAGAGAGCGTTGACTTCTGATTAGAGATTTGTAAATTCAGTTCCTCTCAGTCTGCGACAGACTGGCGACCTGTCCAGGGTGTACCCCGCCTTCGCCCTTCAGTAGCCGGGATAGGCTCCGGCACCCCCGCGACCCCGAAAGGGACGAAGCGGTCTGGAAGATGAATGAATGAGTTCCTCTCAGCTGCCTACGTGTTGAGGCATCCTTGGGCAAGATGCTAAACGCCACAATCCTCCTGGTGGTGGAGGACACCTGTGTAAGGCAGTGGTGCTGCCATCATTTGTAAATGAGTTTGTATGGGTAAATGGGACTGTGACTGTAAAGTGCTGCTTAATTCTGCTTAAATCTTTCCAATGATGTCTTCAGAAATGCTTTGCTTTTTAATTTGGCTGCACCCATCTCCTGTTTGGAAGACGCCACATAAAAGTAAAACAAATAAGTTTGTTTTTGTCAGGAGGCAAAAAGTCAACTTTTATTGTTGCAGTAAGCCGATGTGAAGAACGTGCCTCAGCAGGTCCATCTCGCCTCTGATGACTTCCTTTCTGCCCCGACTTACTCTGACCGTTTATTCAGCCAGGAAACCAGTCGCAGAGATTTTTGTCGTCCTGGAACAGATCGACACTCCTGAAAACTGATCTATCTGCAGGGGAGCTGCTCTAATCCTAAACATTTGTGTGTTCCTTGGAGTGCATCTCTGTATGCAACACAAAACTTCAATTAAAGGATCTTGCAGGTTTAGCTCAGAATGGAAGCAGTAATAAACTGCTTCAGGAGAAGAGAACTACATTTCTGAGTATGACAGAAAACCTGGAGGACGGGTTTTTAAAATGGATTCTCTGAACCCAGCGGCTCTGCTTTGAACTGGAGGAGGAGCAGAAAGTTAATCGAGTGCTCCTTTAATGAGAATTAGGAGGCATTGGAGAACGGGTTAAATTAGTTAAACCTGCCCCTGTCGGAGTGAGACAACCTGAAAACAGCTGATAAAAGAGGAAGGAGCCAGCCTGTGGGTTATTTTACAAAAGGAGGATATCGCGTTTCAGAGGCCCCACAGTTTCTGAGCGAGTGACAAAGCGAAGCGGCTCCTCCAGGGAGCAAGTGTGGAGAGGAGCAGCCTGCGATGTGGAAGACTGAGGCACGGGATAATAAATGTTCGTGACAACTCTGAGGGCTGAGGATGTGGGGGTGTGTTTGATGTGTATATAACCACCCGGCCCGCTCCTCAGGAGGCGTGCAGCGGACGGCCGGGACCCGCTCCAACATAAATAATGTCTCTGATCCTCTTTGGGACAAGGGCTTTTATAAAGACAGGATTTTGTAGCAGTGGGGAGGGGGGTTACAATGGTTAACCAAACAGCCACCAGGGGGATGCATGGAACTGATTAGGACCCTGAAATGAGATTAAGAAGAAATAGAGATGCTTTTACCTCAGCATCTCATTTAGAGCACAAAAGGAAATCACAAAAAGTGCACGATGAGACGAAAACCAGAACAGAAATCTGAGAACATCCCTCGTGTGCTAAATTTTACCATCTTGCTTTGAAACATTTCAATTTCTCCTGTATTTGCAGTTTTTTTTAGGGGAAATAAATCCCTAAATATTGTACTTCCAAAATCCAGAGCTCCCTCACAGCACAGGTTTACTCAGATGCTCTCAGCATCCACTGAACACTGTTTTAATGAAAAATAAATCTTGTGAAAGAAAGAAAAGACCAAGAAAGTCTCAGACTTTAAGATAAAAGTGAGGCTGCTGGCTCTCATTCCTGGGGTGATTGTACTTAAAGTGAAACCACATGAACGAAGCTGCTGCCATAAGAGAAGCACAAGTGAACACAAACACACAATACTCAGCCAAACGTGTCCTGAAACTACAACCACATTAAAGTTGTGAACAAATGAACATTTCTATCATTCCAAGCGTCTCCTGACAAGTCAGACTGTGATTGAAAAAACATGTATTGACAGTAAACAACAACAACAACAATGTAGTTTTCTATGTTAGGCACTTTAATTGATTTTTTAAATGACTGATTAACAACATGTTACCAGAGAAAACAGCCAGCTTCAACACACTGGTTAAAGAGTACACGTCTTTAGAAACCTAACAGGAGTCTGTGTGGATTCCTAACAGATCAGGAAAAAGAAAGAAAAGTCCCCGAAAACCACCGGTTACCCTTTAGGTCTGCAGACAGAAGCCTTCGGATCACAAAAACATTCTGCTCAGACACCAGCCAGGTGTTCCTCGGTAAAACCAATCCCCCAGAACAGAAATTTGGTGCTCCAGACCTGCTGAAATCGGATTTGTTGGTATCAAAATTATACAAACCTATGAAAAGTAGAGACTTGCTCAACAGTTACAATCCCACCACACAGTCAGGGGTCACACCAGGGCAGACTCAGGTGAAGGAGGGGGGCAGACGCTGCTTTACAGGAGCTGCCAGGCTCATTGCTGCAGTCACTGCATTCTTAAATGTCAAAATTCAGAATTTGTTTTAATTCATTCAATTCATTTTTTTCCCAACTGAATAGAAGTTACAAACAGCTTCCTGGCTGTCGAGCACTGGCATGTAGTAACGCTTCCAAAAACAGCGGCGTTCCCCTGGGCTGCTATGGTTTCTAATTCTATCAACTTGGCCTGCCAAGTTCCACCACTAGAGGACACTCTTGGTTCAAAAAAACAAAAATAAAAAAGGTGCCACTGCAAACTTCAGGACAGAGATCTCCAGGCTGACTAACGCAGTATTATTTAAAAGAAAACGCTTTTATTTTTGGATCCACCTTAGGATCTAGATTGGACCTTTAGAGGACCCGAATCAAACCTCAGATCAAGTTTAAGTTGCAGAATGTAGCAGAAGTCCAACAATAGGTATGAAGGTCTAAAGGGAGGATTCACATGTTTTAGTGTTCTCATGGAGTACAATGTAGAAAGAGCTCTCTCTGCAAGGAGTTCAATGTAGGAAGGTGTGTCAAAAACATAAGAAATACTTTCAAGCCTAAATAATATATCTACAAAAAGCTTTAGATTTGATTTTAAATCCTAGTAACTTTGAAAGGAAAAAGTCAAATCAAAGATGGTCACAATAAAACAGTCTTACTGCACGAAAATGAATCAAAACTTAAAACCTTTCTAAGTTGTTCCTGTGTATATAGAAAGATATACACACTTTATTTAAAGAGCCCATTTATGGCTCACTAAACATTTCTAACTATTTTAATCTGCTGATACACTTTAGTTTTTAGTACTTTTACTTTAACTGATGAGACGAGTCCAAAAATATTTAGAGGTCCCTGCAGTTAGACAGTATCAACATCCTCTGATAACATTTTATATTATTGATTGTTGACAAACGTCTTGTGTTTGCAGAATCATTTATGGTAGCTTAACTAAAACTCTTCCTGTAAATCACGAGTTAAAAATGTGGATCTGCCCTTTAATGTGAGGCAAAGATTGCAGTTGGATATGGAAATATTCTGCATGAGTGTCTCAGGTGGGAATGTGAAAAGTAGTCTTTGTGTTCATGTCCAGTTCCCATTACAGCTGAACATTTACTAGTGTCTCCACATCACTGGATATAATGCATCACGGTAGAGTAAAGACTTTTTTCTATTTGTAACGTGAATTACAAATACAGTCTTTTATGGAGTCCTATGTTTGTTTTTTTCTGTTTGGAACATGACCTAAATTATAAATTTCCTATGTTTCTGCTCAGGTTGAAAAAAAAAACTGATGGAAGCTGCAGTTAGTCATCTGTAACCACAACATGGATATCTGGAAATCAATGTACAGAAACACACAAAAAACAGATTTCAGAACAATGTCTGTGACGCACACACTCATTCCCACACACACACTGGGCGGCCCTTGGGGCAGCAGTAAGAACAAACTACAGAGATGAATTGAGTCAGCAGGTGATTTGAAGCTTTAACACACAAACTCCTGTCTCATGCGGATGATCTGTAGTAAGGCAGCCTGCACGTCCTCGTCCATGTGACCCTGCGAGAGACACAAAAATGATCGTCAGATAGATCGCTCTGTGACACATTGGCGTTTTGGAAATCACCTTAGTCCATCTATTGATCCACATAACCAACAAGACTTTAGTGAGAACATTTTTCATGAATCACTTAAGCTCCGTGCAGCTTTGCCAACTAAAACAAACTATTTCAGCATCAGAAATTCAAAGAAAAAGACAAATTTATGAAGCTATATTGTTTGAAAAAAAAGATGGAGCTTTTACTTTGAAACAAATGACAACAACTTACTTGTGCAGCACTGAGAAGATGAGTCCGATAAATGGAAACCACCTCTCTGTGTTGCCTCTCAGCATCCTTATGAGTGAGAAAAGAAGGAAACAAAGACGACTCAATGTCACCGCTTCACATCCAAAAGTTTGATTAAGCTGAATCTGCACCATTTTGTGAAATATGTATTTTGCAAACTGCATGAGGAGTTTGTTCTGAGCTTACAGCCAGCTGCTGCTGGAGGCTGTTGATCTGGGCTTGAAGAGTGTCGGCGTGCTGCGTTTGTCTCTTGTTAGGTGAGCTGCTTGTGTATGCCAGCTGGGACAGGCCGTTCAGGGCCTTCTTCAGCCGCTCCACGTCCGTCAGTAACTCTGTGATCTGAAATACAAATACCTGTGACTTCTCATTTCCTTTGTCTTCCCACGGAAGATTCATCTAAAACTCAATCAATAAATGTGCTTCACCCTGAAAGAAATGTATGAACTGCAGGGATATTGAGCATTTTTAAACACACAACTGGACAGAAATGTAAAAAGCAAAGATAATCTACCTTCTTGTCTTTGGCTTCAGTTTGCTGGGCGGATATCTCAATTCTCTTCTGCAGATCACAGATGGTGCTGAGTGACTCATCGTACCTCTCCTTCAGCTCTCTAATTTCCTTTTCAACTGCACGTCCTTTTTCCTGGATGGCCTCCATCTCCGTCCTGGCCCGGCTCTCCCCCCCTCTGGCCTGCGCCGCCTCCTCATAGGCCTCTTCACGCTCCTTCTCCAGACTCAGAAGCTTGCCGTTCAGGTTGGCGAGCTCCTCTTCCAGTTGTTGCTCCTTGGTCTTCAGCTGGTTCATCTGTTCTTCCTTACAGCGGATCTCATCGAGTGCCTGTGTGGCTTGCAGGAGTTCAGATTGCAGGGCGGTTACGTCTTCAGCCCTCTGGGTGCTGTTCTCCTCCTCTTCAGCCAGAGCTGTTTGAAGTTTAGCCACTTCAGCCTCCAAGGCCTCCTTGGCCTCGGCATGTTGTTGCAGCAGGGATGCTTGATCCTTGTGGAGTTCCTGGAGTTGTTTCTGTAGGGCACAGACTCGCTGGGCTTCCTGCTGCTGAGCCTCTCTTGCTTTCTTGCAGTCAGCCTGAGCTTGCCTCATGGCATCATGGAGGGATTTGAGCTCCGTGTCGTACGTGGCTATCCGAGTCAACTCTGATTTTAGCCGCTCCTGCAGATTTTGAACCTGAGTGTTTGATAAGGCACTCTGAGCCTCCAGATCAGCCTTCTTGAGGGTTAGCTCCTTGTGCTGCTGCTCTAAACAGAGCCACTTCTCCGTAAGCTCCTCGTATTTAGTCTTGAACTCTTCCTCCACTCCTTTGTGCTTTCCACTTGCAGCTAGGGCGTTATCAAGTCTCTGCTGGACAGATTCCATCTCAGCTTGGAGTTTCTGCTTCTCCTCTGTGTGGTGCTCTCTGGCAGACTTTTCTTGATTGTACTTGTCTTCCATTTCCAGCAGCTTCTCTGTCAGCTCCTTCAGCTCTTTATTGTAGGAGTTCTCCTTCTCCTCGGCTGCAGTTAGTGGAATAAACTTGGACTGAATAGCCTCTTGTATGGTGTCAAGCTCTTTTTTCTGGGCTTCCAGCTCTTGCGTTAGCTTCAGTATTTCTTCCTGAGCTAAGGCATGCTTTGCTGATGCTTCATTTGCTCTGTTCTCTGCCTCAACCACAGCAGCGTTCAGCCTGCTAGTGGCCGACCTGAACTCCTCAACACCAACGTGGTTACTCTTCATGTCTGACATCACTTTTTCCAACTGGTCTTTCAACTTGTCATTTTCTTCTCTCACATTCTTCAGCTCCTCTCCACTTTCTACTTTCCCGGCCTCCAACTTCAACCTCTCAGCTTTCACACTCTCTAAGGTGGAAGTTAGCTCCACCCTCACTTTCTCGTGCTGCTCTCTGGGAACGTACTGCATTTCCAAGCTCTGTTTCAGGGTCTGGTTCTGCGCCGCCAGTTGTTCACATTCCTTATCCTTGTCTTCACATTTCTTCTCCACAACCTCCAATTTCTTTGTGAGTTGAGCATTCTCTGACCTCAGAGCCTCCACCTCGTTCTGATGACCGTTACTGGTGCTTTGAAGGCGGTTGATGGTCTCCTGCAGTGTGGCCCTCTCGGTTTGAAGCTGCTGGACTTGTGCTTCTGCTCTTCCACAACTTTCACTGGTTTCGACCAGTTTGTCCTTTAGGTCCTCAAGAGTTGCTACCATGTTCTTTTGAACCTCCTCGTGGTCTTTTAAGGGTATGAAGTCATGGTCCATCCTGGAGTTGGCTTCCTCCAGCTGCTGTCGCAGAACATCTTTGTCCTTGACCTCTTGAATGAGAATCTGACTCTTTGCAGTCACATCCACCAGCTTTTTCTTCAAAGAGACATTCTGTTCTTCCAGAGCAGCTCGGATTCTTTGATGCTCCTCGACTGCGATCACCTCGGGTCCTCCCTGGGATGACGGGCTGTCCAGCTTTCGGTGGAGCTCGGCCACTTCTTCCAGCACTCGATCGTAGTCTTCTCTCAACTCGGCCAGCTGCCGTTCCTTCTCGTCCACTGCGTTTGTCAGCAGGTTTTTCATGTTGTCAAACTTCTCAGCAGGTACCGTGTTGGCGTATTTTGTATGGGCATCTCTGAGCTGAGCTTGCATCTCCAAGAAGGCTTCTGCCAGTTCATCCCGTTCTGCACTTAAACCCCCCAGTTCCTGATTCAGCCTTTCTACCTCTGTGGCCAACTGGCTCTCGCTGCCCTTGTATTCTTCTAGAGCTTTCTCACTCTGTTTCAGACGGTTCCGAACGCGACCCACTTCAGCTGAAGCACCTTCATACTTTGCCTTCACATCCTGGAGCTGGGCTCGGAGTTCTTCTGTGGCTTGCCCTCCCAAATGTTCCTTCATGGCCACTACGTGTGCCTGAAGCTGCTTGACTTTACACTCTGAATCCAGCATCCTCTTCTGGACATCTCCTAAGGCGTCCTCCAGCTCCTGAACCTGCTGGTCAGCCTGCTTCTGCATGGCATCTCGACTCTGAACCAGTTCCTGGCACTCTCTGCTTTTGCGGCTCAGGGCGGACTGAAGCCTCGTTGTCTCCTCTTCTGCCGCCTGCTGTCTTTTGCGGACTTTTTCCAGTTCATGTCGAAGAACCTCCACCTCACCAGAGAGGTCCCAGCCTCCCACCGTCTGACTCCTCTCCAGGGTTTTGGATGCAGATCGTGAAACAGCAGGTTTCTGGAGCATCTGTAAGAGGAAAGAGGGAAAAAACGGTTCTTAGTTTACGTCAAACACTTGAGGCATTATTCCAAACTCACCATATAAATTGGGAGAAATGCAAAGTTAAATAGACCATTTTGAGCTCTTAAAACCTTTGATACACACACCCGTGATCTAATAGTGTTTGTCTTAGTTATAGTTATCTAAAGTAAGTACGTCTTTCCTGCAAATTCTACTGTGGTCAACAACAGTTTCTGAATGCAGTGCATAAACCAGTAATCCCATTTTTTTTCCCCAACAGGAAAATACTGAGCTTGTTCTGTTCTGGCTGGGATGCTGGAACTATGGCCACGTGTGATTGATTGCCGTTGTGGTTTCACTTCAGTGCTCGCTGGCATTAGCTTCAGTGCAAGCTGCTTCTTCTGGCACCGTCACCCCCAGGAGTAATTCTCACAACTCTGTCAGACGATCGTTTCCAAAATAACAACAGTGAACCACATAGGGATGGAGGCAGTGCTCCTCAAAGGCCGGATCCTATGTTACATATACTATCATAGATTATTGGCTCATGCTCTTCCTGCAGCAGAAGCTTTTTTGAGCTCAAAGTCTGTTGTGGTCCACACAGATGTAACAGAAAAAAATCTGTCCAGGAGTCATCTAGTTTATCCTTGAAGAGAACAAGGCGCTGATGTAATGCTAACTATGCTTGTAGATTGCTTCAGATACAGTGTATTATATGATGGTAAAATAACAAACAAAATAAAATGCCAAAAGGGTCTTTTTTGCACAAAATTAACTGTTCTTGTTACAAAAAACATTTTTCTTTATCTAAACTTTTTATTGGAGTTTTAATCTGAAAATATAATTTAAGTCACAAAACATAACATTTTTTTGACAAACCAGACAGTTTTTTGTTCAATTAAACCCAAACATCCCTATAGCATGTTTTGCTGATTACTTCAGAGAGGTGATGACAGGGCTGAGTTAGAGCTCTGAGAGCCAGCAGCAAAATAAATAAATCAAAACAGGAAAATTCTTCAGGTATTTTGAATAGAATGCCTTTTTCCCTTTGGTCACCATGTCTTCAAATTGATGCAGAAATCTGGAAACTTTCAGTGAAAACTTACCTGATCAGTGTCCAGGCTGTGAGCTTGATTGACTAACATGTTTTCTTTACCTGCAAGAGTAATAATATTATAATGATAATATTAGAAAAATAGGTTTAACTTAAAATTAATAAGTGTTCCATCTAAAATCTAGAAGGAAACCAACCTTTGATAACAGATTGTCCAGAGTACTCTCCCTGTGAAAACATCAAGTGAACATGGTATGAAAGCTTGTAGATAAAATATTTATATTTGAAGTTGCTTTCTAATCATTTATTCATTAAAAAATACAAAAGTTTAAACTGACTGGTAGAGAATTTTAAAGGTAAAAAAGACCATAAAGCAGGTGCATGTGAAGTGACTGACCAAAGCACTCCGGAGCTGAACTTTGACGGTCTCTGAGCCTCGACCTCCTTCCTCACGGTCTTTGACTGACAGCAGCATCTTCAGGTCTTCTCTCTGAGACGTTACAATGACAAAGCACAAGTCATAAAGTCTTAACAATGAGCTGACTGATGTAAAATGACATCAAAATAAAATTCACAAAAGCAAAATCATTCGTTTAGTTTTTATGAATAATAAAATAAAGCACTGTTTGGATAAAACTAAAAAAAAAACAGAGAAATAAACAACAAAGTATAAAATGCTTTGGCTTGATCTCGACAAAAACACAAACGTCTACAATTTATTCAGTGATTGCAGGTTTGAACGAGCTGACTGAAGTATGCAGAAAGAGTCTCGTTCAGTCAGCAGATAAGGTGGCACTGAAGAGGCTGAAACTGCAGATAGAAGTATACGTGGAACATTTCCATTTGTTCACAGCAGCTGAAGACGGATCTTTATCCAGATGATAAATTACATCATCTTTGAGATGCACATTTTTTTATGAGACACAACGTTGTCTGTTTCTAAATTACTTCATCGTAGATCCAGCACAGGTATCCATCCGCTTAAAGTTAAAAGTAAAATACCGAGAGGACATTAGAGATAAGATGGAAAAGTTCTGAGTGAAAAAATCCTGAGTTATCTGTACATCCAGAACTTTCTGCACACACTGTTCCTCCACCAGCTGTCACTTTAGGATTAATGGCTTTCATGCGAGAGTTTTCCCACACACATCTGATTTACAGACTGTTCAAAGCATCTCCTTGTATAAGACAACTGGTTTCTCACCTCTTTGTTGGCCTTTTCCACCGTCTTCTTTTCCTACGGAAGAAAAAACATGATCTGAATTCTACATGACATGGTGCAGGCAGCTATAAAGAAAGAATATGAGGATCTCCCATTGACATAAATATCACTGGACAGCTCGACCCCCCCCTCCCCTCGGGTTCCAAATATGAAGTACCTGCTGGCTCCAAGAAGTCAAAATCCCATAGACTTCCATTGAGAAATGGACTGGTATTAATCATTTTATTTATCATAATATATGTCAGATATTTTTCCTTATTGTAAGTTATTCAAGATATAAACTGACCAATCAGATGTCTTTGTTAAAGCACGTGGTGCCCAGTGGTCCCACCTCCCGCATCTGACAGATTCCCCTAAGCTGCTTCCAGTGAAAGGGGTGTGGTCTTCCAACAAGCTTACTCATGATTGGCGATTGTTGCCGTAGTGACGTGACTCAGACTGATTTGGACTAATCACTGTCGTCTGGCTCCAAATGGCAACCAAATTGGCTTCATTTCGCTGAAGCCGGAGGTAAGGCATTTTCTATAGGTGATGTCACACTCAATTTGTCCATCTTTATTTACAGTCTATGGGATTTCCCTAAACTGTTTTAAGATTAGCCATTAGTCTTCTGCATTCAAGTGTGCTGCCTTACAACCTTAAACCAGAAAAAGGACAGATAAGCTGGGGAAAGAAAACCTCCATTACTTAATTGGTTGTTTTCTTTCCTTCAGAATGTCTTGAAGTTGAGTGATAGCAACTGGACTTAAAATCTTCTTCCTTAAAACATATTGCCATTCACTGAAGTGGCTTCATCAGTCTGAGTGGTGCAGGATTCAGTCCACATTTGTGTCTTCCAGGTGAAACTCTCACATTCCTGCAGTTGGGTGGCTCATTAAAGGGAAACCACCACTCAGACTGATGAGGTCACTTGGATGAGCAGCGAGACCTTTCAGGTAAAAACATTTAAAGTTAAGTTGCTGTGACTCAAGACACCGCCACCCGGATGCAGAACCTTCACTGACTTCAAAATATTTACACTGTCAGTCTTATATGCATTTGGAAACTTTAAACAACTCTCAAGCATCAATGAAAAAACAAACACTAATGTAAAAACATTGGGATTCCTGTAGTGATGATCTACTCACAGATTAATAATTATACTGGATATTTTTACAAACTCGGTCCTTGTTTTTTTTTGCCGTTCGTACATTGACATTTCCCTTACTTAGTGAAGATAAAGCTCTAACATACCTGTGCCAGTTGTTGCTGTAGCAAGTTGACTTTATCCAACAGAGATTTCTGCTCTTGCTGGGACTTCCAGAGGCCTTCCTGAAGGGTCTCGTTTTTCCTTTCTAGATCCTAAAATATACAATCATGCATTTTACCTAATTGTGAAATGCTAAAAATGCCCTTTTGTTAATATTCTGCTTAACTAAAAACATTTGTGTAAAAGCAGGGTAATAAAATAGAGAGCATACACGGATGAACAGGTCTCGTCGGCTGGCATCAGCTGCTTCTGATCTGTCCACTGAATGCTGCAGAGAAGATGGAATCTTTTTATAAACATACATTTCATTTATGTTAACAAGTGTACTTCTGAATACAATCACTAGATGGCAGTCATGCACAACTGAGAATAGACCTAAAGAATTAAAGAATAAAAGAGAGCATAATGAAATGTACAGTTTCAAAGAGTCAGTATGACTGCTGCTCCTTTACCTGTCGCTTCCATTGCTCCATCTTTGCAGCCTCCCGATCTGTGAAAACAGGAAAATGTGGTTGTTATGAAGACATAAACATTTATTTTTTTTGATTAAACATCAAAGAGAAGCACAAAAAAACTAAATGTGTTTAAAAGTTGTTAAAGTAATAATTTACTATATTAAAGTTGTTTACAATTCTCATATTCTACACTACAATAGAATTCATAGACAATCAAAATACATAAAAATAAAGCCATGAAAGGTTTTTATTAGCTTGTGTAACTGCATCTTCATTCGTTTCTGAATCCTTCTAAAAACAACTGAGCTGAAGAATACGAAGGCAGAACTCTATCTGGATCTGGAAGTGCTTAACCTATGCTTCTAATGTCAAACATGACTGAAAGGAGCGTAAATCTATACCACCAATTAGGCAAGGCAAGAACGTCCAACAACCTTTTGGCTCTGGCATTTATCTAAAACAAATGTCCACAGGATTGGTTCATGTTCTGACCTTTGGTGGCTTTTTCCAGGTAACTTTTGACAAGTGCAATGAGCTCGGGGTTCTGGCTGAGGCGGGCGTAATGATACGCATCGTGACCCAGAGAATCAACTGCCTTCACGTCAGCGCCGTTCTTCAGCAGCACCTCTATTGCATCCTTGCAGCCGAACTCGCAGCCCAGAATCAGAGCCGTCCTACAAGAGTCCAAAAACATGGTAGTGAGAGAGGCTACAACCCAACACTGAAACATAATTTCTCCCTGATGGGAATCACTGTAAAAGCATGTGAACAAGAAGAGAAGGGGGAGAAAAAGTACTTTGCTAATATAACTCTGTCTTAGCATCATGTTTTGGACATTCCTGCATTTTGTGGGGCTAGAACGCAGCCTCACTCGGACAGATGAAGCTACTTGGATGAGGAGCAAAACATTTGAAGAGAAGCCAAGAAGTCCAGATACCATCACTAGTAAACAAGACAACATCATTGGGAGAATCTTTAACATTTTTGCATGGCCTAACTTCACATTACTGTGAAAATACTGCAAATCAAGGTATGCAAATTAAAGGTTCACTGATGAGCCTTCAGGGAGTAGTGCAGATCTTTAGTATTTAAGTAAAATAGAGACACAATTTCAGCATTACTTTCAGTTAATTTGAAGCACGTTTTCTGAAAGGCACAGAGGATAAATGTCCATCTCGTTTACATAACAACAACAAAAATTACAATCTCTCAGAAATAATCTGCCAATCTACATGTGATTAAGAGAATAAGGCGGGCGTTTAATACTTTACATGCAGCATTTTAAAACAGCATCTTGTATGATGAAGCCTGGATTTAAAATTACTAAAGAGGAAGTGACGAGCCTGACAAAGTAAGAGCAGTAATCCTGCAGACTTTACTTGTGCTGTTTGTCTCTGTGTGTGATGTCGGCCCCCCGCTCCAGCAACAGCTGACAGATGCGTGGATGGCACATCTGTGTGGCCAGAATCAGAGGTGTCCTGCCTTCCTGCAGAAAACCAGGAGAACACTCTTCAGCATGCAGATGCATTTCAGCCCCAAAAAAGGCACACAAAACAGATTCTCATAGGAGAGTTACCTCTAAACTAACAGTCCAACAATAATCTAGAGAGCTGAGAAGCCAAATTCAAGTGGATCATTTACAACTGGGGTAGGGAACCCTGGTCCTCGAGAGCCGCCTTCCTGCATGTTTTCTAATATACCTGTTCTGGCATGTTCTTATTGGCTGGACACACCTGAACCAGATAACTGACATGAGTAGGGACTCAAACAATTACCTGGTTCAGGTGTGTCCAGCCAATAAGAACATGCCAGAACAGGGTATATTAGAAAACATGCAGGAAGGCGGCTCTCGAGGACCAGGGTTCCCTACCCCTGATTTACAACAAACTAAATCACGTTTTACAAGACAGGGGAAAGATGTGTCTTACAAAATTAACATTATCAACAAAATATGAAGAAAAAAAAATGTCTCACTTGATCACTGGCATTCACAGAGGCCCCACTGTCACAGAGGAGTTTCACAGAGGAGCAGCAGCCTGCCATAACTGCAGAATGGAAGAACAAAGACGGTTATTTCACCTCATTGACCACTGAAAAACATTCCCTCAGCTCTGCGGTATGTGCATGTACAGAATGCACAGTGAAGTGATGGGGAAACCTATCAGCCAACTACTCTGTTACGAGTACACTTCTTTATTTCATTCATGCTACTTTTGTCAAATTGAGATTTTGATAAATGTTTTGAATTTAAGGAATAAATTAATCAAACAAAAATAAAAAATAAATATTTAATAAATAGTAGAAAGCAGTGTAAATTACAGGTCTCCAATGAATGAGAGTCCAATTGCCATCCTTCACCCATGCAGTCTAGATGCAGAAATTTCTAAATTTGGCTCAAATATTCAAAATATTTATCAGTTCAACGAAACCACAAATGTAGAGTGGAGACAAACTGATCAAAAGGAGCAGAATGGAGGAACCCACACCACAGTCTTACCAGCGTCATGTAAAGCAGTCCGTCCTTGTAGGTCCATATTTCCAACTGGACAGTTGTGCTGGAGAAATTGCAGAAACACATGAATCTTTAATTTATTTTTTTTAATTTGCATGGTTGGAAAATGTGTTATGATCTTATTGCAAAAAACATTTCTAAATATGTAACATTTCATACTTTTTAAGTCCCTGTGACCATATTAAGTCACTAAATGATCAACAAGTGGTCTAGTTAAAAAAATAATTTACACAATTTTAATCAATACACTTTAACCATAACACAAAACCACTTAAATATTACAATTAAGCAACAATTCTCTTCAGATACAATTGCAATAGATTTAAGCAGCATCTTAAGAATCACTTGGAATACAAAACTGTTGTCTGTTCTAAGGGTTTTCTTGTAGAAGCTGACAGAAACAACAGGGCGGGTCACATGAGGCAGTGTGGCGCTGTGCTGATGTGTTTATGTCTCTCCACGCTCACTCAGACGGCAGGACACCAGTGACTGCACTTCTGCGGGGATGAAGACTGTGATGAAAGCCTTTAGGATCAGTGCCAACTCTGCCTTGATGTTGCTAGGTAAGACTGCCAGCCAGCTCTGCCTACCCATTCTAAAACCCCCATCTCCCTCTAGCAACAAGGGACAAAAATTATCAACATGCTCAAATGACAGAAAGGGGGGGCTGCAGTGAGAGATGACGGCAAAGCGATGGGGAGGGTAGGATAGTAGAGTTAGAGGGTGTTGGCATCCACTTTGTGTGGTGCGATGACGGCACTAAGAACGGGCAGAAGGCATGTCAACACCACCGACAATCCCCTACCAATAGCCGTGACCTCCATTAGATCATTGTCATGTGACAGAATGAAAGTGGGAGAAGGCTTACAATACTTTGGGAGCACAATATTGAAGCCAACACCCCCCACATTGTAAACACATAAATCCCCAGAGTGACACTGTGACTCATCAGCCTACTGTTGACTGATATGGATTTGGCTCAGCAGCCAGAGGTAGTTGGTAATAATTATTTAGGGGTGCTGAAAGGGAAACTGCTCTGATTGACCGCATACTGGGAGACTGCTACATGAAACTGAATTACAGTGGTGCCTAGATACACCGTGTACCAGTATAGGGGTTCTAAATAAAATCCTCTAAACTGACGTTCATGTTTGTCCTCCTCACAGAGGGAAATAACGCTCAGGGTCGGTGTGGAGAGGTTTCTTTTACCTGCAGCAGTTTCTGCACACACACAAAGTGTCCATTTCTCGAGGCCAGATGAAGAGCACTTTTGCCTACAAAAGAAAATCACCTTCATTAAAAAGCAATAAGTTCTATATTGATGTTTGCTCCTGGTGTGTGCAAATTTATGGTCCATCACAGTCTGCCAATGAGAAAACGACACAAGCTATGACCTTCCTAGATTTCTGAAACTATTTTACTGTTAGTGCTTTAAAGATCCACTCTGATGAAAATCCAGTTTTTAACATGTTCTGGTGGCAGTTTTTCTCATGATAGAGAACATGTATTAAGAAAATTAAGCTTAAAATTACATTTCTGGGCATTTCTTTATTCAAATCAGCGTGAATGAGGAGCAGACGATAAAATGCCCTTTGCCAAGGGTTGTATTTGTTATATAGAGGCTACAGTAGATGGGCCACAAGCTCAATGCTCCCTCCAACCTAATGCATCAACTTGTAGTCAATTAGTAGGTTTTCCTCGGCCACCTCGCTCAAAACTGTACAGCTAGATAGCTCCAATATTTCTCAACATTTTTGGTGCAACGTTTATGTTATTTTTGAGGTGTCAGTGACTCTACTCTAGCAGGAAAGCATGTAAACAGTTGGGCGACGGGAACTGGAGGTGGGCTTGCTCCACATCAACAGTCCAGCCCCACAACTCCAAGGTTAATCTCAAATAACTACTGCCACTGTGCAGAAACTATGTCCTAGAAAATGACAAGTTTTTTGTATTTTGGCTAAAAATGGCAAAATTATAAATAAAAGAACACTGGGAACACCTTAAAAATACATTAAAAAAATGATCAGAGTGGAACTTTAAGCAGTAAAAAAGGCATTTAAATTACAAATGTGTAACGAAAGAAAAATCAGTTTTACTCATTTAACTGCACTGGTTACAAATATTTCAATAGATGTAGTAGCTCATAGTTTAATCACTAAATATTTGCATAAAAATAGATTAATTAACTGATTCTTAACAGATTGAAAATAAACACTAATTAGGACTTAGACAAATCATATCATAATACTAATTTGTAGGATTTTATTTAAAGTAAAGACCCCCAAGTGCAGTATTATTCATAAAGCAAAAATGACATATTTGAAAATATTTCAATTCTGTAGCTTTAAGACTGAAATAATTACTGTCTTGTTTTCATCTATAGTGTTATGAAATGGAAAAGACATTACCAAGAAAAAGTTTAAGCATCTCAATGTATACTCGGTTCAGCCCTAAAAAGTGTAAGAACCTCCAGGTCTGCTTTAGAGACACGACAGGACAGATTTTTGGATCAGAATTTGTCAGACTAATTAGGGCAGAGCTAAATTAGAAACCACAAAAACAAACACAGCTTTAGGCCACAGTCCCCACCCAACCAAAACTCACCAGTGGCATCACTTGCTGTGATATCAACGTTGTGTCCCAGAATGAGACTGAGACACTCCAGTTGTCCTCGTGTTGCTGCCAGATGAAATCTGGGAAATAAACAAAATCTATTCAACTCTAGGAAGGAGTACCTGAGTGAAAGATGAGCACAGAGCAGAAATGTGAAGAGCAGGATACCAGCTAAGGACATGTACTGTACTGAAAACAAACACATTGTCCTTGCCATCAGTA
The DNA here is from genome assembly GCF_002922805.2 of Oryzias melastigma. Classification (NCBI taxonomy): domain Eukaryota; kingdom Metazoa; phylum Chordata; class Actinopteri; order Beloniformes; family Adrianichthyidae; genus Oryzias; species Oryzias melastigma. The sequence goes on from NC_050514.1 coordinate 9,875,725, forward strand.
TAATGTGCATCTTAGACAAAAATGTTCTCTTTTAAAGAAATACAACAAATAAAAGCCACAACTCTCTTCTAACTAAATTGGTTTTAAAGCTGCAATACTCGAGCAGATGGTATAAAAAACTGTTTTTCACTATATTTAATGCCTTTTAAAAGATGCTCATACTTTTTTCAATGTTTATGATGCTCGTACTTCTTAGCTCATCGATGTAGTTTAAGGTTTGAAGCACCGACTTTTCACTCAAATGTCCCCTACTTGCAAGTCTTTGATTGAACCCATAGCAGTGCTACAAGCAGGCGTCAGGGGGGTGCTTAAGGCTCCTATGTGTAACTAATCTCAGCCTATCTCAGCCACATGAACCGTTTACCCGTTAACTCAGAGGTATCTGCCAAGGAGACAGCGAGGCTGTCACCTCAACACTGGCAAGGGGTATTAAAAGCTGTGTTGATGGCAGGAGATATCAGTCTCCTGGGGAGAGGCAGGGGTCACGACCCTAAGTGGGGCTCAGAGCAGACAGGAAGCTGACCGAGGCAAATCAAGTTAGGTGGTCACAACTGACAAGTTCAGGCCGTACACTTAAAAGAGTGCAGGGTTTTTTTCATGACTCTTGCTAAAAATGGAGTGACAGGTCACATTAGTGTCATTTAAACTATCGGCTGCTAAAAATCAGGGCAGGTTTGTGTGCAAGACCTTTGGAGCATGTCATTTTCCTTCCATCTCTTTGCAGAGTTTGATTTGAACACATGTATGGCGTGTCTCATCTGAAGCCTCGGTGACATGCTTACAGTGAAGGAAGCCCATTCAGCACTGCCATTTCATCTTTACACCTGCTCCTTGGGCACACTTCAAGTTGACAGTCTACAAAATATGACTGCTATTTTTAAAGTTGGGGAGATGAGAGACTAAACCATAAAGTAAATGTCAGTAGCTGAGCAGTGTATCATGAAGTGAACCTTTCAGGTCAAAACAGTTAAAACTGTGGCTGCAGTTCATTTTTTTCCCACATATCCAAACTGGATTGTATGCGTGTGCAGGATGAACTATAGTCCCTCCAATTGAGTTTTTGTAATCATCATCAGCTGTTTCACATTGTAAAAGTTTACACGTCACACATGATCATGAATACCTGATTTGTTCAAAAAAACAAACAAACTAGTGAATAAAGGAAAGGATTTGTTTTAATGTTTTCAGGCAAAGTTAGATTAATCATGGATTTTAAGTGTAGTGGATCCCTGTCAATTTGAAATTCTGTAAAAAAAAATTATAATGCTTTATGTTTTTATTTGAGATGATTCTGTGATCTAACAGTACCTTGATAAATTTGTAAAAATAAATTAATCACCTAATTTCTCAATTTCTGATCAATGCTTTAAGACCCCCCAAAGATCTATTTCGATAAAAATGTGTTTTGGGCATTTTTTAGGAAATATGGGGCAGACAAAAAAATACAAATGGAAAAAGATGTGATTTTTGTGGCCACAACCTCCATACTCTGCTTCATTCCGATACATCCACTCACTGACAGATAGATCCATGCACGTCTTTGTTTTCCTCATCCAAGCTCCTATCTGATTTAAAACTGTGCGACTGGATAGCTCCATTATTGCGCATCATTTTTATTGCACCGGGAATGTTAAGTTTTGAGTTGTGAGGGGCTGCAAGCTAGCAGGAGAGCATGTAAACTGATGGTTGACAGGAAGTGGGGGTGGGCTGACTCCGCACCAACAGTCCCGCCCACAACTCCGAGGTGAATTTCTAATGAACTCCTCCTGCTCTGCAGAAACTATGTCCTAGAAACTGACACGTTTTCTGATTTTAGCTAAAAATGCCATGTTCATAATTAAAAGACCACTGAGAATGCTTTTAAAATTGACCTGAGTGGAACTTAAAAAGCTATCAGTAAGTTCAAGGTTTGTCATCACTTCTAGCAAATTATCTTTTTTAAATACATTTTTTTGGTATTGAATTTTGCTTTATTACATTGTGATCAGTGGGACCACTAAGATTGATTACAGTTTCCATTTTTATACTATTTCAATACTAACAGTCCTACAACTGAGTTTTTGAATCCTACAGTGCCATAGACCGTTGCTGTGTGTGTGTGGCCAGTTCCAAAGCTGTGATTACTTTTTTTCTTATTTTGGACAGACCTGGCCAAAGTACAGTCTGACTTCTCCCACTATATTTTCAGGTACTGTAAGTTGCTTTTATGTTTGAGTCATTGTGCTGGAGTTTAAACAGAAAGAGATGAGATGACAGTGTTTGAATACAAAAACCTCTAAGGTATTTTATTGTGGAGCTGAAAAACACAACCTTGAGTGTAGATCTGAAAACAACCTGCCCCTTTATTAGAGGACATGTTAGCTGTTAGTACAGCTCAGCTCATTCATATCCATCAATCATTTGTCTAATTGGTGCTAAAGTAGCAATTTAATACAGTTCAAAATAGCAGGTTGTGGTTTTGTCATTTAACAAAACTCTTATCAAAATAAACTTAATGCACAAAATGAAATTAGAGGAAACTCCCAGAGAGATGGTTTCATGTTTTAAGCTTAGAAGGAAAAGCAACTACAGTACATACTATCTCACAATATTGTTTTTAAAGTCCAGGTCTTATGATCACTCATAGAAGTATAGTTGAATTTACTTTGATAACCTAAAATAAGTGGCAGTAGTTGGTCAAAACAAAACAACAAACATTTATATCTGTCAATATAGACTCTCTTCCAAAGTTTTTCCTATGTTATTTTATATATATATATATATATATATATATATATATATATATATTTAAATTAAAACTATGTAGTCTGCAAAATTCTGACATCTGTAAAACTTGGAAGATCTGATATTTCCACAGAGTAGTCCTAATTTAGAAAACGGGGAGAATCCTGGTGTCAGCCGGCCATGATAATAGAGCGGTTGTGCTTAAATGTATTAGTTTTGGAAACACTGCGGTGGATCTGATTTTGAAGGGAGTCATTTCCTGCTGGAACAACATAAACTGCTTCTGACCAGAGTGGCCAAGGCTTCAGTTACCAAAAGTATTCTTTCACCAACTCCTACACTGACCTCAGTGCAGCTGGGCACAAAAAGAAAAGAAAGGTCTAAAAAAAAAGGGAAATTTCTTAAAAATAAAACTGCTTCATGACAACTGTTTGATGTTCAAGGAAGGAAATATTGTAATCGGGTTCAAAAGGGTAACAATTACAATTACATTCAGTGTTAAAATACAGAGGGAATTTTGGATGCAGAGACAAATAAAAAAAAAGAAATAGGTCAGCAAGATGAACTTCCACGTTTGCACGTCCTGGTCATGTTCAACAATGTCCTACTGCTGATTTGTGTGAAGAGTTTCATCCATGTTTTGTTCCAACTCCAGTGTGTGCAGATGTGTGTGTGTTACTCACGCAGAGCGTCCTTCTACATCAAGCTTGGTGGGGATGATGCCTTTCTTGCTGAGAACAGCTGCAGCTTTGTCCGCTTCTCCACGCTCCACTGCTTTCATCAGCCGATCATCGTACTTGTTCCAGTCTGTGTTCTAACAATGACAAAACTCAAATATTAGATACACAATGGACAAGGTTTTACAAGGCAAGGGCTGACCAAGTGTTTACATGCAACACACTGACACCTGATTCTCTGTGGGCTTTTGATTTAGCACACAAGCATACCTGATTCCTTAAAAGGAATGCAGCCCAGGTCTCAATTGTGCAACAGGGACAAGCACTTTGGTCTTAGATCAGTTTTAACATGCATTACAGTCGATAAAGAAATTTTTGGCACAAATAGAAGATAGCAACATTCTATTTCTGCATTTAGAAACTAAAATAAATGCAATTAAGTGCAGCAACTTTAAAATTCTACAACCTTTAAATCAGAGCTAAAAACATAAAAAGAGAGCTTCATATTCTAAAGTTTCTGTTGCAAAACTGACAAACACTACATACTACAAAAGGAAAACAATAATTATTCATAACATAAGATAATCTCAATTTACAAGATGTAAAAAACAGAAAGTTGAACTGTAAAAAGAACCTGCAATGAAAGAGTCAAACTACAAGCAACAGATACATACAAAGTGCATGGAGGTGCATTTCAGCCAGCGGCTCATTTTGGGTGAGTGGAGCTGGTCCTTGCACCGTGCTATAGAAAAAGTCGCCACTGTTCCGGTTTTCAAAAGAGAAAAACTGAGAAAAAGAAAATGTATAAAAAAGAAAAATCCTCAGTGTCCTACTGCACTCAACCAGTGAGTGCAAAAAGAGGATGAGAGCAGAAAACCTCAGTCAGTGCAGCAGTGGAGGGTCCTTTTATTGACCAGCAAAACACAAGGGCTTCCCCCTCACTAGAGGCAGAGAAATGCATTTGTCAAGACTTTCTAAGCATTCCTTTGTTGCTCAGGAGCTGTGTCTGCATGTCCATCACTGCACAGCAGTTTGGATGATTGTTAAAGGAGGAGAAGGAGTAGGAAAAAAGGGAAAAAAATGGAGGTGGAGAAGCAGTAGGGCCAGCCCTGCCAGCCCTGGGACCTGCCCTAGCCGGCAACTGCAACTCCTCCTCTGGAGTAACAGTCAGCTCAGGGTGGCTGCTTGTTGCTCCCCTCGGATGTAGTTCCTCCTATCCTTGACTTTAAACTGTAAACACTTAGTTTAAAGCAGTCGCTTTGTTTTGGTGGTCGTCTTCTTGAATTGTGGGGAGTCTTCAGTCAGTAAAGGCAGCCTGCTCTTGTTTATCGAGGAGCCAGGGGTTAAAGGACTCCTCTCTTTGCCTCGTCTCTTCACTATCAGTAGTCCCCAGCTTCCTCACACCACCAAATGGCAAGGTCAGTCCAGCTCAGTGGGGTAAATATGTGAGCTCTCTCAGGTTTAAAATATCACCCCCTCCCTGGTAAACAGCAGCAGTGCAGACAGCCCTGCAGACTGGTTACCTCTTTATTTTTTGACCCTCCAACCTTTCTGTAGTGACTGATAGGAAGACAGGGGCTAAGAATACATTCTGGACATTCCAGTCCAATGAGTAATGGCTTTAGTATCTTTCACCACTGCAAGCATGAAAAAGCACCAGCCAAAGAGACCTTGCTTACTCTGCCCACCCCCACACTACACTCACTGCTTGCCGCCAAGTGAAAATATTAATGTCTGTGTTGGGGGAGGGCAGTTATGGTTTACAGATTTGAAATGATGTGGGCTCAAGCTCTGAGGGGACACTAAAGACCTATAAGCCCACATTAACCCAAGAGAAGTGGTTCACTTCGCTCTTGCAGTGCAGCAGAAATGTTCAATAATTATGCGACTTGGTGCTCGGCCGTCCAACCGTCTACCCAACGCCTTCACCAAATGGCAAAATGTATCATGCAGAGTCCTCCCCACTTTTAATGAGCAAAAAGTATCAAGCAAAAATGCACAGTGACAGCAGTCCCAGAAAAGGAGTGAAGAGTATGGAGGACCCGTGTAATTTACACACTGCATCAGCTTCTTGTGAGCTCTGGTTACTGGTCCTGCCAGACTGGCGTTTACAGAGCAACACTGATATTCACAAACATGCAGAATAACTCTTCCACATGACATGCCATATGAAGAAGCAGGTGTCCATTTACAAAAGTTGCTCTCCTCGCATAGAAACAAAGATGCCAAAATGGCCTCTTGCCATTGCGTGCATTAGTCCCATCTGTGTCTTACAATATTTGTGTACCTTTGGGTTTTAATGAATTCTGTTTACAGATCTACTCTAATGAAAATCCTGTTTTTTGGTGTTTTGACATGTAGCCTTTTTCTCATGATGGGGACATATAAATAATAGTTTAATAATAGTTTAAAATTGTGTTTTTGAGTATTTCTTTATTCAAATCATTTGGGATTAAGAGCAGAAAAAAAACAGCAGTTTGAAAAAAACTTGGATTTGTGATGCAATAACTCCCACAAGCAGGCCAAAGTCTCCCTTCTCTGCTCCAATTCTGATGTGTCCACTTGCAGACAAATTGATAAATTAATATCATCATTTTCCTCATCTGAGCTGGCATCTAGCTCAAAACTGGACGGCTGATTAGCTTCTATATTGTTTGCCTTTTTGTTGCTACACTGACTTAGCTTGGACTTATGAGGTGCCATAAGCTATTGGGAAAGACTGCAAACAAAGGGCTGATGGGAAATTAGCAAGGGCCAACTTCGGTTCCAACTGTCCCACAACTTAAAGACAAATTTATAATGAGCTTCTGCTTATCTGCAGAAACTGTTTAAAAAAAAAAAAATAACTGTTTTTTTTTTTTTTTTTGGTCTAAAAACGGCATAATCTTAATTATAAGACCACTGGGAACAATTGTAAAATAGAAAAAAAAAATAGTTGGAGTGGGGCATTAAGTACTTTACAAAAGTAGGTCTGGAAAGCAGGAGTCATCTTAGTATTTTATTTTTCTACCTTTTGAACAAAACTTCTTTATATCAACACCATTGAGCTTAAAAGTTCTAAAAACCCAACTTTAGATAAAAAAGTAATATAATAGAAAGATAAATGTAAGCTGAGAAGTTTATTTTTATGGAAGTTTGATTACCCCCAAGATACGCTCACAAAAAAGAACATCTGAAAGGAATCTAGTTTCCATGAGCGATTTACCAGCAGACGACCACAAAACAACAATACACAGCATTATTGTTAATGGAAAAGAGGAAATTTCGACTCTGTTTGTAGAAGCTAGATTTAACTCTTCACAATATTCATAAAAAGGTAATGGATTGTTCACGGTTTGGAGAAGTAACTTAAAGCAAGGAGTTAGTTTTACAGTTGAACTCCCTTTTAGGTTAACTATTGACCTTCCAGTTGGTGCTGGTAGATGCAAGTGCTGCTGGAAAGCTTGATTTTGTTTTAAAGGCTGTTTTCATTCATTTAAAATGTCACTAAGTTCTGGCTCAACTGCAAAACCAAAGTCTTGCTAAAGTAAACTATGTCCAGAATATTATTTTTATTTTAGTTTGACAAAAAAAAAGGAAAAATGTATTTTAAGAAAAAAATATATATATATTCTGACAACTGCTTTTTTGCAGTGGGTTTAAATGTGGAGTTAGGCACACAAACATACAATGTGACAAAAATTAGGCAAATGAGAAGATGGATACTTGAGTTATCCCAGCAGTGGGGTGGGATTTAGCTCAGCAGGTTCAGCAGGTGCACCATGTGTTAATGATGAATGAATGTCTTCATACAGACAATGGAGGTTCTGGTCTTTCTGTCTCACAGCATGTGCCCCCTCCTCAGCTTATTTTCTGAGTTAGTGCAGGCAGAAGATGATTAGTACACCACAACACCAAGCTAATAATCTTTTCCAACTTGTTTGTCTATTGTCAACACAGAAAAAACAACACAGCTGCAGAGGTCTACCATACAGCATTAGTACACTTTTGTGAAATTTCTGCTGATCAGATCATGCCGTCTAAAATCATATTAGGTGAGGTTTTTTTCGTGTAAGTTTGGAGAGCAGATCTCAAAGTATCAACAACAAAGGAAAAGTACCGTATGACAGACACAAACAAAAAGAGTTGTAATTGGATCAGAGTACAAACCCTACAACTAAAACAAAGAGCAGCTGTTGAACTTCCCAAAACCCTCAACGGTCTAATAGGGGTCTGATGCTGTATTTAAGATGAGATGATAGGGCCAATGGCTTCACGTCAGAAGGTAGGTTTTAGGAAAACAGATACAACTTAACAAAGCTTCCCTCATAGGTCGACTCGGGTCTTCTTTAAAAAATGGGACAAGCTCAGCCATCCAGAAAGAACTCAAGGAAGAACTGTTACTCCTTCAAATTTGGAGGAACCAATTGAGAGGGGATTAGTAAAATCACAAGAAAGTCACCCAAACACCTTCCTGAGTTAGGAGACCCAGCAGCAGAAATGAAATCTGGATAAAGAACACTTCAAATTTTCTCCAGAAGATCTAGAAAAGATGAGGTGTGAAGAAATTTTGGGTATATTCGCCAACACTGTTGTTTCCACAACACAATCTCCAAAAGTAGTTCACAACAGAAATATGGATAGAAAATTATTTAGTGAGCTGAAGAAGGTCATAAAAAGCTGTACAAAGCATTAGAAGAATTTAATTTCACAACCACCATTCTTTCATTGTTTTGCAATTTGCATGGCAACTTCAGTGTCATTAAGGTCACTGTAGAATATAACATTTAAAATATAAATAACAATACATTCAAATCTTAAAATAATACATACTGTCACCCCAAATGCTGTTATATCATTATTAAACTCCTTTTTACTGTGCTAGTTAAACCTTTGCATTACCTAAACCTTCTATTTTAACTCTGTGTCACTCAGGACATAGCATCACCTGACATAGGATGAGGTAGGATAAGATACCTGTCTGCAAAGATTATTCTGGGTGTGTGGTAATACTTTCACCCAGATTCCAGACATCCTTTGCTTTCAATTTGCCAGCAGTTTACAGGCTGAAATTCTTTTCCAACACCCCAGTTTCCTCCATCTCTCAGCCCCTGGCCAGACTAATGGGTCTCTAATGTCCACAAAGATGAACTCATCAGCAGAAAATATCTAACCAGTCATCTGACAACAGACTGAAGCCAAAACTACACATAAACTCACACGTTAATGTGCTAGATGATAGTTGTGTACGGCAAACTGCAGCAGCTTATGCGGTTTCAAGTTATAAGTATGTGGATGACCGAGATCATTGGAATCATCTGCATTGAGACGCTGCGTCATGAAACCCCAGCCTCAGTCATTTCATGAGTAATGTGCAGAGCCATTTAAAAAAGTTGATCAATTGCAATTTTGGTTGCAAATTGGTTGCAGATGCACCCTCATCACTCAATGGTGCAACCAATAAAAATCTTTGTTGCATCAGTGTGATCTGCTGTTTGAGGCATTTAAAAAAAAAAAAAAAAAAAAAAAGGACCACACATCTCAGCAACTCTGAAAGTCTCCCTGAGATTCAGCAGACCCACATAAGCAGCCTGTATTTTGTAGTCTAAACCAATCAAAGATGGTGAAAGAAGCAAGCCCACCTCTGATTGGCTAGGGTCCAGAATGGTGGGTGTGGGATTCCATTAGCAAATGCAATGGTCAGAAGGAGAAGAGTAGCAAGCAGACTAATAAACAGAATGGATATAGCCTCAGATGATGTGAGCAGATTAAAAGAAAGATCAACAACTTTTTTGTTAAGGATGTTCACACCGGTTCCATGAGAAAATTATTTTAAAAAATTGATCTCACTGATCATGTTTTTACTCCTGTTGCGCAGCAGCATAAACTTATAGCAGTGCTGCTTTAATCAGATACCATTATAATCAGTACAGGCAGGTCTCCTGCAAAGATATCTCCTAAAAGCCCTGCAGGACAGTCCAGAGGCACAAATTATTCTTTCTGGTTCTATTTTTGTCATCATGCTAGTTGTTGGAAGACACAATTTGTCCCCCAAATTGGGTAATTGTTGCAAGATCTCCAGTCAAACAGCGCTGAACACCGACCCTGTGTGGTTGTTTCATTTATGCATTAATTAAAAACGGAGGGACTATTTATCTCACCCAAAACTTTCAAGTGTAACCTTCAGCACATCTAGTTTGACCTCTAAGTGATAGCAGGTTTTACAAATTGCACTCAGTTTGTAAAATCCTTGTGCAAGAACGGAGACACGGCTTGCTTAGAATGAATGAATACAAACAAGGAGAAAAAAAATATCAAATGGGTAGTACAAAGACTACCAAGTACACAGTGAAAAAAAGATACAGCTTTGTGGTTAATTCATTGGCTTTCAACTATTTGTAAACAGCTAGTCAGTTAAAAGATATTAGCTTTTCAATAATAATATTTAAAATTATGAAAAACAATTTAGCTGCTGTGGCAACAGTATTTTCTTAAAATAGATTACTTTAATTAGACTGAATTCAACTCAAAAACAAAGTAGATCAGTCAGAGATCATAATGTACAATCCCTGCTTTTAGTATGTCTGAAGGGTCATGGCACAGAGGGAAAGCATTGGATCTCTGACCACAGGTTCAATTCCAAATCTTCCAGCCCATGGGTCAAAGCTTCCTTGGGCAGGGCACTGAATCCCACGCCGCCTCAGGCTTCAGGCTACAATCAGTGTCTGAACATGTTTGAATTTCTTAAGCGCTTTGGTCCTTAGAAAAAGATGAGATGCACAATTTGAATACATGTCTTTAGCAATTCACCATGTTTCCAGTATTTCCCCTATTAACCATTTGTGTGCCACAAGTGTATCACAACTCCTTAAAACATTAAAATAAATAATTTTAAACAAAAAACTAAAGTAAATACTGATATTTTTTAAATTAACAATTGAATTTCCAGGAAAATAAGCCTTCCTGGCCCTGCATGCAGTATCCGGATCCTTAACCTAATAACTGGTTCTGTCACCCTACTAGCAACAAAGAAACACATTCAAAGCACCCTTGCTGCAAGACTTTGGGATAACTCATGAGTGTTTCACATGGCTGTGGAAGAACTTTGCTCCACCCTTCCTAGAAGTGTTATAAATCTGCCACAATTGAGGGTTTGTTTCCCCATAAACAGCCTGTTAGAAGTTCATGCTACACCATATATTGCATTAGGTCCAATTTTTGACTAGGCCACTATGAAAACATGCACTGTTTTATTTGGAGCCATCAGGAGGTCATAATGGATAACTTGAGCGTTTGAGGTAATGATGGCTGAACACTTCCAGGATTTTCTGGTGCAGTGCCATTTTTTTTCTTCCCTTTCAGTTGTTCAAGCTGTAATGTGGCTCCAGACCATCAAGTTCCTACAACGTCTGACTGTTGATTATTTCAAGTTTATTCTAACAAAAAGAGTGTTGGTGTGGTAAAGTCTAAAAGTCATTCAGGTTCTGCAGAAACTTCAAATGGTTTGTCAGTTATGAGAAGTATTTTTGTTTGATTTGGTCATCTGTGTAACTCTCCTTAGACTCCACCATGGATATGATACTTCTTTATTTGTTATTGGACACTGCACCCAGCTGACACCTGCAGTAACTTACAGATGTTCTGCTTCCTTTGTTGTTCTCTTTTTATTTTATTTTATTTTTAATTTAACCTTTATTTATCCAGGCAGGACAGATTAATAACAACATTCTTATTTACAACTGTGGCCTGGGAAAAGGCAAGACCGTTTGAGAAAGAAAAAAAGAAAGAAGTTACAAGATACAAGAAATAAAATTAAATAGAATCAGAAAAGAATCAGAAATAAACACATTCTAAAATATAAAACCCTAAAATCATTGCAATGAGGAACAACAACATACATCTTTAAAATAGTCGTTAAGATGATTTTTAAAATCTGCTTTTGAAATAAAAGTGTACAATCTCAGAATTTTTTGCAAGTCATTCCAGTCTCTGGATAAGATAAGTTGCTGTTTCGGACCTTTGCTCATTTTCTCTGGTAGTTATAAGGACTATGTATGGCAATTCAAATGAAGACCTAGTAACATTCCAATAAATGTAGTTAATCTCAGGACCTCAATGATTTATCAAGGAATTGAGCCAAAGTAGTTTATGATAGATCAATGTTGACAAAAACTAAAAACCTCAAAGGATAAACTGTGCCACTTGAAATTAAGCCCCAATAAAGAACAAAGCATAAAAAACACCACATAATATATTCATTTAGAAATTAATCAGTAAGTAAGTATGAAAAATATACAACTTGCATTGCATATGTATTCTGTTCAATTGTAAAATACTGTCATAAGCAAATTTCGATCATTCCAACCCAAACTGTTGCATAATCCTTTCTGCATTTCTCTGCAAGCTATTCACAATCAGGAGGGAGTTTCTGGTACTTGCATTTGCAGTTTTGTACCCCCCACCTCGACTACACACACCCTTGTGATCTGTGACAGTAGACCTGAACTGTGAGCAACCGTCTAGGCATGCCGAGTGTAACCGAAAACCCCTCGAGATAGGAAAAAAAAGGGCGGAGCAGGGAAAAGCAGGGAGTATTTGAAAAAGCAATATGGAGAAGAGTGCTTGTAGTCAATCTGTCACTACAGAACAGGTAAATAAATACTAGACCACATCCCTCTTGGTTATCTTTGAGTGTCTGCCGATGTTTCAGGTCAGGTGTGTGGAGAAAAAGGTCACTCAGTTTTTGGCATGTATAAGGAGCAATGGCTACTTGCTGTCTCTGGGTAGATCACTTTTCCTAGTCTGACAGTAAGGATAGACACATGCTCCCCCTGGTGGTAAAAAGAAGAAAAATGTCTAATCTACCAAATCCAACTACAGGGAAAAGCATCACCTTTCAATTATTGGCATAGGTGCATTTTAAGACTTTTCCCTACTGTACTATAATAGGGACATTTAGACAAAATTCACTTTACAAATGAATACTAATTAATTACAGACACATGCTAAGCAGTCATCTGCATCAATTAGGATCAAATTTTAACTTCAAAAGAAGAGAACATTAGGGAAAACATTAACACCAAGTTGAAAGCTAAAGAAATTCTGATAAGAGTGCTTAAACACATTTTCATTTTAAAAGATTTGATTTCAATTGTGTATATATAAGCTTAAAAAATATCTACACTTTATCAAACACAAAACAAAGAATATTTAACTGGCTTTTTCTATTTGCAAAACAAAAACCACAAAAACCTTTATGAAAGAACCAACCATGAAACCTGCATTCAATTTTTTTTAATAGATCTCCTGAACCAACGAGCATCTCCAAGTCTTTTCCTCGTAAGCTACTGCCCTGCTTGTTTTGCAGCTTCAGTGATTGCAGGTTGGCTGAATTGGGTGATTGAACACACCTGGTGACCAGTAATTACTGAATCAAGGTTAGCTCCAAAACAAGAAGCAGGACAGTAGCTTATGAGGAAAAGGGTTGGAGATCCCTGGTTTAGAAGGAACAGAGGGACAGAAAGAAGTTTACAAGTCAACACCAAGAAATATAAGAACTGACTATATAAAACTATCTATACTTAAGATGCCCTAAAATGCATTAAAGACACACACCGTTTATGACCCATTAAGCATTTTAGACGTTTTAGTTTAATTAAATGAAATATATTCCACTTTGTTTCATCAGATCCATAATGGAGATTAATTCATTTTTCTGGTGGGTCAAACAATTTTCCGTGACTTATAACCCAAAGGGCAAAGCTTTTCCTAAGCAATCAAAAGACTTTCTACCAGGGCAAAAAGTCAGCTTTTTAGCTGTCCTCATCCTAAGAACTTTGCCCTGCTCCCAGCGGGAAAGAAAGATTAAGGAACCAAAATCTCAAATAACTGTTCACTTAGGCATTTTGTGTTTCTTTTTTTTCATTCTGGTGGCATTTCTTGCTGTTAAGAAACACATTTATATGTCTTGTGAATTTGACTAACCAAGCTTTTGATGATACTTTGTATGCAAGTATTAACCATCAGTGAAATATCAGCAGCAGCAGCAGAATGAGCAGATTAAGGTTCAGGACACACAAAGAGGCTGAATTTGTTATTAACGCAGCTGGTTTGATCATGTGGAGATGGAAAATAAATAAATAGAACCAAAACAGGACAGATGGTGCAGCAGGAAAAGAGAAAAAAAAAACAGATATGGACAAAAAAAAAAAGAGAGTCTTGAAGGGTAAAATATCAAGCAAAAGTACATTTAGAGCTTACATACAGTATAACCAAGTGCAACTTCTTTTTTTTACGATGACGAAAATACTTTTATCAGTCTTGAATCCAACAAGGTACAACATAGCGCTGTTTTGCTGAAGAAGGAATTGTAAAGACAGAAATCAGTCATGATCTCACCTTAGGAGGACATCGGCTTATGCAACGAACTATTTGGGCATGCCGGTACTTGGGAACAAATAACAGTGCTGCAGCTTGCATAGCCAGCATTTTCAAGTCACCATACACAAAGAGAGAGGGGTTTGAAAACAGGGGGCTGGTTACATGGAAAGTAGTCAAAATAAAATGGTTTAAAAAAAATGCAGCGGTGTTACTTTAGACGTCTGTGTGGTTACAAGTCAAGTCACATTGGCTGAGACGCTTAAAACATTCAATGGTACTCATCATGGTGACCTGATTAAAGGTCTTAAAAGAATGCTGTTTGAGAATTGTGTTTTTCAAGAAGTTAAAAAAAAATCTATAACTGGAGTCAACTGTTGAAAGATAAGAATTAGATACATATGGAGCACATCTGGACATGTTTGCTTTTTCAAGCACTCCTTATCACTAAACCTCATGACAGGAGAGGGATTCCCAGAAAAGTCTCATCTTAGCATGTGAGCTCTAAAAATGGCTTCATTTAAAAACAGAAACTGTCCTTTAATTCTTCAAAAAGAATGAATAAATGTCATCCAACAGCTTTGCATAGAATGACTTGTTGCACATCAAAACACTTAATAAAAATGTTACTAAATGATTTAATACTTGGTCTGACAAATAAACCCCAACAAGAATTTATAATCTTTGCTCCCTTAATAATAATTTGAGAGGTTTCAGTTATTTAAAATGAAATGTATTGGACTTTGTTTCATCTATCAGATCCATAATAGAGACCGATTAATTTATCTTGGAATCAAACAATTTCACATGATTTAAACTAGAAAAGCAAATATTTTTCCAAGCTACAAAGGATATCTTCTACCAGGGAAAGAGGTCAGCTTTATAGTTGTTCACAAGCTAAAAATCTTGCCCTGCTATCAAGCATGGAGAAAGTTAAGGAATATAAATCTCAAATAGTTGAGAGCAAAATACAGTGGTCGTCTAAAACTTTGCAGATGGAGTAGGAATTATTACAGCACAAAATGTTTCTCCACTCAGATAACAGTGGAGGAAATCTGCCAAAGTTAAAGGTTTTATCACATAGGATTTTTTAATGTCAGGTGTTTATTGTGAGACCTTTACATTCAATTTCATTTTTGAACATTAAAAATTAAATAAAAAAATGTTATTGAACAATAAAGCTTATTATTGGAATTCAAAATCACAATCCCTTTGTGTTAAGTTTTTGTTGTGAGAAACTGTGAATTTCTACTTGTCATTGTGTCCCAATTTCAAGTAAAGCAATTAAAAACACTAAACCAGTTAGGACTCAACATTAAAAAAAATGTATAAGAAACAAGAATTTTCTACATCAGGGGTGTCAAACTCATTTTGGTTTGGGGGCTGCATTCAACCCGCCTGATCTCAAGTGGGCCGGACCAGTAACATAATAGCAAAATAACCTTTGTTCAACTTGTTATCTGTAGCTTTGTTTTTGTCTTGTTTTTTTCTTAGTTGGAAAAAATGCCTCAAACAACCTTGTAGTCTAATCATTTATTACACTTTTATTCACAGAGTCCAATACATTTCAAAGAAAATGGATTTCACTAGAAAAAAGAAAAAAAAGTGTATTCAATTTCATACAGGCTGAATGTTTTACATCTGACATTAAAGCAATCCTGATAGTAAACTCCAGGGGGGGCTACGAAAAAAATATAAATGTGTTAATCAATGAAAAATTAAACTAGATTAACTCTCTGGAACCAACGGACGCCCTCAGGCGTCCTGCTGTGCAGCTGTGAGATCAATGTGATAAAAAAACGTCTAAAATGAAAATCAACTTTTTTTATGTTCTGCAACTCATATTGTATTGAAGTAAAGGCAGAATATGGCCTTTATTTGTAGTTTTTTGACAAAAGCAATCTTTTATTTTAATAATTAAGGCAGAAGACAAACTGATCAGACGGCTGCAATGCAGGTCAGCTCACCTGCGGTGGGGACAGAGCGAAACAGAGCTGTCCGTTATTAGAAACACCACAAGGAGGAAAGCGATCTTAATTTTATTTATGTTATGGGGTCCAACATGAGTTTACTACAACGGCAACCACCGGCACTGTCAAAAATCAGGGAAACGCTGCGTTTCTCCGCAAAAGTTCAGCCTGCCGCTGTTACGAGAGGCGAACAACAGAGTGGACAGACAGACCCCCACCTGAGAGCAGATTCCAGCCGAGCCGACCTGAAGTCAAGCTGGATCAAACTTCTTCCTAAAACATTATTCCTCACAAACACAACAAGGTAAGTTTATGAGGAAAAAAAAGGTAAAACAAAAGAGAAAAAAAAATAGAATTCCAGGAAAAATGTCAAATGGACAGCTGTGCTCTGAGGAGAGAAATTTGTATTTTTTGGGATGCCTGGAAGCTGAAGCCGCACTGGCAGACTGAAGTACTATTACTGTCTGTATGACAACATATGAAAGGTCACATCATGGAGCTGTGAGGTCTGTGATGTTCCTCTAGCAACTAAGGAACCAAATAAGGAATCTGTGAATTTTGCATGGAGTTTTTTATGTATTTTCATTCAAAAATGTGTCAATTAGTTTGTTAACTAAATCTATTCTTAATTACACCTAAAACTTTCATTCTATGTTGTAAAGAGTTTGTTAAACATTTTTGGGTATTCCACAGCAAAATGAATCCCATTTTTCCTGATGGAATTTTCTGTTTTTTTAATGAATTTATGTCTAATGTGTGACTAGAACATGAAAATAAATAAAGGCAGAGCCACATAGGAGAGGTTGCACTAATTAAAATGAGACCAAATAAGCATGTTAAATTGAAAATACAGAGGTAAATTAAAAAGTAAACAAAATCAGAGTTTTAGACCCTAGGTTCCAGAGGGTTAAACTTACAAACATTTTGGCGTTAACCTCGCTTTCTCTCCCAAAACTCAGCATGGTTTGGCATTCATCAAGTTTTTTTTTCTTGATCTCTTGATTTTCCTTTGCTCCCCCTAGTGGTGTATTTGTACATCGCAGTCATTTCTTTGAAGAACCATAACTCACCAAAGGAATGGGCAAGAAATTTGCTTTATTTTTTAAAAATTCTTATATTTTTTTCTTCATAACTGGGTTGAATTAAACCATATGGCGCGCCGGATATGGCCCGTGGGCCACATGTTTGATACCCCTGTTCTACATCGTCATCAAATGTTTATAGCTTGACATTGTAGTGTGTCACAGAAGCCTGTTTGTATGCAGAAAAAAACAGGTCAGTCCCTTTCTACTGAGCAGCTCTGTGGACTAATGTCCAGTGTTCACAAAACTGCAAACTGCAGTTCTTGCACAATGAGGTGAAGAAAGACCACAACAATGCCTACACATTCCTAGTAGAGGGAGCCCAGGAATGGTGTATGTCACTGAAACTACAGTTGAAAGGTCTGAACTGATAAGCTGGGCCTCCCTGGAGGCCATGCCTACAGTCTTCTCAATTCTTTGCGATGGTGAAATTAGATTACCATGGGGGAGGCATTGAGAAGCACATAGCCAGATCAGCCTCAGCCTGTTCAAACTGCAGGCTGATAGAGGAGCCAAAGTGGATGCCAGAACTCCAAGAACTACTGTCCCTGAGCATTAGGGACAGTGGGAGTACTGGCCAGTCAAACACTCAAGACTCTACCATTCCTGAATATACCACCATAATGACAAACACAAGCCCAACTCACCTCCAAGGCCTCAGGCAAAGGAAACTCACCCTGAAACACAAAGAGGCACCCAACAACAATCAGCCCTAGCCACCAATGTCTCACTGTCAATATCAGACCCCGGAAAACACCTTGATGCCTTTCCCAAATGTGATGCTTTCAAATGGTACCAGATGCCCAAATGTTGTAGATCTTTAAAAATAAACAGATAAAAAAGACTAATTCTTCAGTACCTCCTCTTTAAAATTTCTCTTCTCGTGGCTGACTGTCCAATCGTACCACATCACAAATGGTAGCATTATTAGAGCCATGTCTTTTTGATCGTCAGGTAGGTTGATTCAACAAAAACTTCCTTTGGCATTTTATGGTCTACTGTGCCATTTCTAGCATGTTGTTGAGGTGGGCTGAGTAAACTTCAACATTCCCATCTTACTTTGAGAGTCATTTTTTCCATTCAGAATCTTATTTGTGAGTTTAGAGATTATCCATCCAGTGTATACATGTCTATGGCCGCTCCCACTGCATTCTTTACACTTCCTCCAAGTTCATCAGTCTAATTGTGCTGTACAGAATGCAGCATTTAAAAAAAAGGCATAAAAAGAAGTTGAGTAAGTATCTCAACAATTTTTTCTCAATTTGCCCATAAATCACCAGTCAGTCTGTTCCACTCTGCTTACAAAGGATTCTGTTAAAATGACTTGTCAGTTTTGAACCTAGCTCCGCTCTACTGAATCTGTCCTTCACCTTTCAAAGAAACTCATCTTTGAATTGGAATGTAACAGGAAGCAAAAAGAGGCACTTCCAGAATGAAGTGACAAAGCACTGTTTTTACAAGCACTGTGTCATGTCCATCAAGGCCAACACAGTTACATAGAAATACTTGAAACTTGGAGTGAAAAGTAGAACCAGATATCAAAAATTTCCCATGACAGATATACTGAAGGGCACCTGTTGAATGAAATGGAGGCAATAGATACTGCAATGCTCCAAGAAGAATTCATTTGTACACTCTGCATGAGAAAATGTCTCAACTATCCCTGAACTTTGTGTCAGAAAAGCTTTTACTTGGTTATCCACGACAAACAGTTTTGTTATGTCTGTACAAAGACATATAATTAAATTTGGTGGTTGAGAGGGTTTTGTGCACCTGTTTGTTAACAGTGGTTCAGACACAGGCTTGAACATGTTTGGAATGGATTTGAAAGAAAAAAAAATCTTCCATCTCATTTAACTGGTCTGTATTCAACACACTCTATTGCACCAAGGCAGACTATCCCAGCGGTCTAGCACAATAAAGATTATAGCTCAACATATAGTAAAACAGGGATATTATTTGTTGCCATTTCTTTTCAAAGGTAAATATATGATGGATGGAATAGTTATTCCGAAGGCATATATATTCTGTGCACATAAATCTTTTATTGCACATATAAGTAATGTTTCCTTTGAAAAACATAATTTTCCAACACAAAATATAGTTACTAGTGATCAGCAGAAAGAGGAACATGTTCAAGAAAAGTCCAAAGTAAAATTGTTCTCCATGCCCTTTTCTGTGCCCCAAAACTCTTTTAGAGGATGGTTGGGCAAAAAATATAGAAAAAAGGTTCAAAGTTGAACTATAAAAAACATTATGTGGCTCAACATTTTTTTTGTTTTATATATCAATAGTTAAGACAACACATAAGCGGAGGATTGGGGCTTTGGAAGAAAAGCTAATATGTTTTTGTGAGGCTTCTAAGACACTTAACTAATTGACAGAGACGGAAACATACAAACCCAGAGAGAACAGCTTGACATGGCTTAAGCCTGAGCCACTGCACAGCAGATTGTCTCCTCATCAGCAAAATCTTTGTGCTTCTGTTGCTCAACATGATTGACTGTGTGTGCACGCTACAGCTGATGTCAGCGGCAGCCCGCCCAAAGACAGTCAATAACTGGGCCCCCGTCCCACGCCACCCTCCCCCAGCATTTCTAATCTCTCCATCAAGATCCCATAACACAAAGAGTTCATGTTACACATCCACTTAAACTTTAGTAATGTGTTCTCGATTACTTGTCACAAAGAAACATGACCAACAGGTTTGAAGGAAACACGGCGACTTGATCACCAGAACAAAGAAAAAGCTGCCCTTTGTTGGTCTTGAATGAAAATCCAGTAACAGACATGGGGGGGTTAACATTGCTGAGATTACCTCAAAGCAGCTCCCATGGAGCCAGACATTAATCCTTAAAATGACACATCCCTGCACTGCCACTCGTTGTATAATCAGCACAAAAAACAGCACTTTTCTACAGAAGGAGACCACCAAAAGTCTAAGAACAGACCAAGATGTTGACAGTCTAAACCAAAATTCAAACTATCAACTCTCCAACTGTCAGGTGACTGCTTCCCGCCTGAGCTACGACAACTCCTGAAGAAATTAAATACAAACTATCCGTACAAACTAGCATAGTATGACTTCTTCTAAGTAACTATGGTATCATTTAAATGAAACCTTACATTTCCAGAAAAATGTAGGGCAATAGTGTGTAATTAAAAAGAAAAAAAGGTGGGTGGAAAAATGGGCATAACCTGATAATGACTCAAAAGCACTTGTACTTGGAACAGTTTCACTATCTTAATGTTTAGATTAACAAATTAAATATTTATCTGGTAAGATTTAAAGATTTCACAAGCGAAATGGTGTGCTTGTTTGAGCTTAGCACAACAAAGCACACTAGGTGAAAAAGAAATAATCTGTAAATCTTAAACTAGCTTTGCAATTTGCAGATTCTGACTTTAAGAAAGCACAGACAACCAAAAGAACAAAAGCAAATCAAAGTGCTCATTTTTATTGTTGTGAATTAGGGATGCGACAATTCTTGGTTTAAAATGAACAGTATGTTACGTAATTGAATCAAATTGTGGTTAAAGTCAATTATCGCATCCCCTCTGCTTACTAATATGCTTTTGTTGAAAGTTCAAACACCTGTGTTTTGCTACTTAAATGTGATGTTATTAATTTATTACATTACACCAGGCTTGGTATGAGCTAACTGAAGGTTTTTCTCCATTGTTACATGCTTAATAATTATATAAAAAATATATTTTTTCTGAAAATTTGTTTTTTTTTTTTCATTTTGTAATACAATCAAATCGAACTGAAACAAAACCATGACAAAAAAAAAAAAAAGTTTGAGGTTGCATCCCTATTGAAGATAAACATGACCCGAGATAGAAGGAAGACTAGGCATCAAAATATGTCTAGATGGGAACAAAAGTTGCAGCAGTACATAGAGAAAGCAAAAGCAAACGTTTAGGAATCTCCTCAAACTGGAACTTATAAAGAAAAAAGAAAACTGGGCTTAAGCTTCCTCTTAAATTGCTCAAGGGTTATTGCAGTCCTGACTGTTGGAGATGACCTGTTTAAAAGCCTCAAGGTTAAAACTGAGAGGACTAATAGTTTCAAAACAGTAAGGACAGAGTATCGGTACTGTGCTGCTTTCACACAGAACGCGATTCACGTGATAAATTTACATTCGCCATCTCGCCTTTGCTATGCGGCGAATTTGCGGCTCGGTGCCTGTAGTAGAATCTAATTCATTTTTCAGCTACATGTGGAGGAGCTACCAGCTAATGTAAGTGTCTGCATATCTCACTTCGTTAGCTCCCTGATCATGCTGACTCTCTTTTGCATTCTGCCTCTCATCATCCTCAGCTCCTATGACTCTGTTCTTCTCAGTCAGCCCGTCATCATCACTGTCATCACTGCACTCATCACAGGAGCTGGATTTCCTGGACTATTCTGTAGATTGCCTTATTCGTTGCTGGGTTTGAAGTCTACAAACTATGATTTGATAGTTATAAAAGTATCTCAAACTACAGCCAGTCAGCACAATAATGTAAATATTTTTAAAATATCCATTGATAGGTGTAAATATAACAATTATATGCTGACTTATAACAAAAACAGTCACAAGAAAAAAATGCCTCAAGGCCACCCACCACCACTACAAGATGCTTTGCACTGAACCACTGAAGAAATGATGTAGCACCTTTGAAATAGAACATGAGCTGAACAATGGAACCAAGAGAAGGGAAAAAAAGAGGAAAGTTAAGAAACAAAATGTCAAAAGTATTATCACTGACATTGACAAAAAAACAATGCATTCAAAAAAGACAAAAACAAAAGCACTCCACAGGTGTGGCCTTGTCTTGTTCTCCAGATGAGAACATTGAACAAGTAGAAACATTATCCAAAGTCTAAAATTCACAAACACAGCACATCAAATTTTTCCAAATGAATTTAACAATGTTGTTTTTTAAATTAACAGTTTTTAGCAAAGAAGTATGGAGGGAAAAAAGTTTCCGATTTCAACACTTGTTAACAAGGTCGTACTCCATTCAAAGAAAGACAATCTTTTTGGAAAATGTACATTTTTAAATTCAATTGAACAAGAGTTGGAAGCAATGCATCAAAGAGGAGATCAAGTTCTTATGCTTCCTTTGATGCATTTTCTAATATTTAGCCTGTAATTTTTGTTGATCCCAACTTTGAACTTCAATATTTTTGAGATAGACTATATTAGTTTCTTTGGACATTACTGTCACAAAATAAAGTTTAAGTGTAAGCTCAACAGTCCAAACCAGCAAGACAACTTAAACTATTATTTTTAATACTAATACTTTTGTTTCTTAGAAATCTAAAAAAAATGTTAAATAACTATACATGTATTTACTGTAGGCCTGTCCAATAAATCGCAAATTTAGGATCAGTGAGATATAAACCTGCATAAACAGCACATTGAAAAATACAGTGTTAACTGCAGTAAATGGTTCCCTTAAATATTTATACACACGCTAAAACAATATCATGACTGCTTGAAGTTTTTAACGCACTTGAAGAATCGGATGGAGCCCTTTTATGTTATACCTTCTCATGTAGATGCGACTAATTATTATTTATTTATGTTGACTTATGTAAAAAAAAAAAAAAAAAAAAAAATCGGTTGCCATGAAATGGCAATAATGTATTAGTTGTTTCTTTTGTTTCACATGTATTGCAAATCATGTCGTCATCTCAATACTGATCACATCGCCAGTTTTCCTCATATTGTGCAACCCTAATTCATTGAGCCACCACCACATGCAGTTGTGTTTCGATGTACAATAATACAGTTTCTAATCTTAAAGAAATCAACTTCTTAATTTTGTGTTTCTTATGGCGTGCTATTTTGAAAACAACAAGAATGTAACTTTTTGCAAATTGCTTGTAAGCCACTTTACAATAGCTTGTTCCAAATGGCAAACTCAAAAATCGACACTACACAGGTTTCTGCCATCACAACCACAGCCAATCAAGAAACTGTTAAAACAACTCAAAATCTTCAGTTGCAACAAGCCGCTTAACTAAAACTCTTAATAGCCAAATCAGAAATAGGAGAAAACTGCTGTGACACAAAGCTCAAAGCAGCATTTTTTTTCAACATCATAGTCTGATTAAAGCCTTAATAGAGGGATCAGTATTACATAGACTTAATTTTAAGCACGCTGTGGAGAGAATGATTTAAAGGCTTAATATCACGGCCACCGGGCAAAAAGAAAAAAAGGGCACAAAACAAATTCATTTGGTTGAATAGAGCCCTACTATTATTGAAAATCAAAGAATCCCATTCAGTCTTTTTTTTTTCTTTGGAAAATACCAGTCTGTCAGGATGCACATGATCTAAAGTCAAACAAGGAGGACAAACCTCAAACTTCAGCTAAACCTTTAAGTTTGCCTGCAGATATGCATTAAAATAGATACAAATGTAGTTATTCCAGATATCACTAAGAAAACTTTGAACAAATAAGAGTTTTATTTAAAGTTCCACTCCAATCATCTTGTGATATATTTAAAAAGAAACCTCAGTAGGGTTTCATTTATGATCATGCCATTTTGAGTCAAAATTTTAAAAACGTATTGTTTTATTTGCCTAAGTTGTGGACGAGTTCGCTGGCACGGAGAAACCCCATCCTCCCTTTCCGTCACCCATAACTGAGCTATTTTTCATGTACTCTCCCACTAACCGATACAACAAAAATGGTGAGCAAAATCAGAGCTATCCAGCCGTACAGTTTTGAGCCAGATGCCAGCTCGGATGAGGAAGACAAAGACGTACATGGATCTATTTCTCAGCAAGTAGATGCATCAGAATGGAGTGGAGCAGGGAGCTTGTGACTTGCCCTGCGTATTTTCTACAAAACACATTACCTTTATTAAACAGCATTTTTTCTGCTCCTGATTTACAGCAATTTGAATAAAGTACTCAGAAATGCAATTTCAAGCTTAATTTCCTTCATATGTGTCCTCCATCATCAGAATTATGCCACATGAACTTGTTAAAAACACAAAAAACAGGATTTTCAACAGAGTGTCTTTAAGGGGGAAATCTTGTAAAGAATGTCTTGGTGTGCGTTAGTTAGAAAATGTGTTTTACATGAGTGAGTGATACATTTTTGGAAACAGAAAGAAAGAACAGATGAACTGATCCACAATAAGCAGACATAGTAAATGTGATTTTATCGTTTCAAAAAGTAATAAGTTGTAGCATAAATAAAAAAAGAGAAACAAAAATCTTAAGGGTTTTAAGACACAATGAGAGACAAAAATGTTGGAAGAATGCTTGACTGAACACAACCAGACTTTAGATCCTAATCTACCAGCAGCCATGGTTCTCTGGCATGTTCTTTTCTTTCAATGTCACATTTGTTTTTAAGCTGATAAGGCATAGTTTGGTGTTCATAAGCCAGTTTTGATTTTGATAAGACGAAACAGAAAGTTTAAAATGTTATTAACAAACAAACAAAATCTGAATTTTGAACTGTTTTCATTATAAAGGGACTAGATGTACGGAGCTTTAGGTCTTGTATGCTTAAAGTAAACTGACAAAACTGTACTTTTAAAAACACATGTCCAACCAGGCAGAAATGAGTATGGGCTGCACTCTGCTCGGGTTTCCAGGAACTGTTCAGGGGAAGCCATGGAGGACAGGAAATGGGCAGAGCTGTCAAAACCCAAACTCATCATGTTGGCAGACGTAGAGCTCCCAGTTGGAGTTACGATGATGCCAAAAAAGACATCAACACGGCATCACGAGCCAAGCAAACCACCACTGTGCGACACAGGCCGGTAAAATGAAAAGCTTTCAAAGTACTGTTGTGAGACTGAACGTGAGGTGTCAAAGGGGTAGAGCGGCCAAACAATAAATAAATATTGCAGTTACATATGTAGATACCTCACAGATCTGTCTGTATACCGGGTCATGTTTTTTTAAGAAATAAAAGTTACACCTCAAATGAAAAACAAAGTAAATGTGTAGCAATAAACATAAAAGGCCAAGCAACATAATTAAAAACAGAATATAAGACATTAACACGGAAAGAAAGCTGACAAAGACCTGCAAACCTCAACCTGCATCTAATCTATAGCTGGTATTAGGGGAAAGTTCTGCAATACTGTGTTATTTTTTTTATTTTCTCCTTTGTTCTACTACCTGTAAACGTTTGATAGCATACTTAACATTCCTTGGCAGAGGTGAGCCAAGTCTTGCGGAAAACTCAAGTCTAAAGATGGCATATTGTTTTCCATTTTTTAAGAGTTACATAAAAACCAAAGTGCATGAAAAACTGAGATTAGAGTGGACAAAGTTTTCTGCTTCCTGTGGTTGAAAAACACTGATTTGTTCTCAAACTAAAAGCCAGATTCTCCTGAATTCCGTCTTGCCTCTCCCACTCCAAAAATGCTGAGGGTTTTTCTTATTATTAGTCAGTGAGTCCACCAGGAAGGGGTGAGCGTGCTCACCTCCCAGGGACTGCTGGAATGAGGAAAACGTTTAATCAAAACATTCGCCGCACAGCTTGATAGAGTTAACCTAATGTCTTTTATAGATGACAGTTCATGAACAAAATCAGTTTAAAAATTACACTGGATCAAGAGTGTTAACTTGGTATGCAAGAATACCAACTATTCCATATTTTTAGAAGTTAACAGGCATCAAATAAAAATCATCTTCCTTCACATATAAAATAAGGGTGTATAAAAATATCCTTCATTTTGTGCATTTTATTTGTGCCTTCACGTGGTGGACTTTTGTACAATACTGTTATAAATCCATTACGCAGATTGGTGTAAATGTCACTTTTGTTTCCTTCACACCAGCTTACCCAAAGCATTTCCTGAGGTTGCTTTTTAACAAATGGCACAGCGGTGTTTTAAGGGAAATGTTTTTGACACTTTTTCCCTTTTTTTCAAAGAGGCAAACCTTGCCTCTAGCTGAGAAAGCGGCTGGACCATCAATGAGGAGAAAATATCCCGAGAGCTTTTCTTTTCAGTCAACAACGCGGTGGGAAGATCCTATAGGCTTTGTGCCTTTCTCATGATAATTGCAGGCAGCTAAAAGCAGAGCCAAACGTCCATCCAATGCTCTGAATCGCAATGAATGAGTGCAGATGAGCAAAAATAAAGCAGGGCAACTCAACTTTTAGGAATTCACCGATTTCTATATGACCCAATTAAGAGTACAGTCAAATTTAGTGTACAAGGACCGACATTCCCAGGAGGATCTCTGTGTATCCATGGAGATTGAAGGGCTCGACAAACACTTAAGTACAACAAAGCATTGCTTTGACCTATAAATGAGTAAACATAAATCAGTTAACTGCAAACAGACACTAAGTTGAATTTTAGTAGCTGAAAAGTATGATCTGGGAGGAATTTTTGCAAGAAATTACAAATAAGTTCATTGTCATGCATTCTTTTTTGCATTTTTTTTTTTTTTTTTTTTACACTATGATAAAAAACAAAAATGGAAGTGCACTAATTTTTATTTTAATCTCACATACATAAATGCCACACATTAATATTATTTAATTAAGTGTTATAATAAAAAGGTGGCACTTTTTAAACTTTCACACAAAAGTAACTTCAGGTGAAAAAATAAAAAAGTACGACTTTGAGCAATAATCAGTTGCGATAACAACCAGGAGGGGCACTTTGCTGCATTGATTTGTGGGCTTGTTTTCCCCGCGTGTTAGTCAGTAACAAAAGTCTTGATTTGAGTCAATTACGTGAATAAGAAACACCTGCGTGAGAGAAGAAGGGCTGTTAGCCCGGTCGAGGTGGAGCTGCAGGTGCTCACAACAGTTTTCCTAAAGAATTATAACCACCGTGGGAACATGCCCGCGGTAAACGCAGAAACGAGGTCAGTCAGAACAGTAAACTTAGGGTTAAAGACAACTTCTACCAGCAGAAACACTTTTAAACATGGTGCTAGCTAATGAAGTATCAAAAACAGCGGTTTGGCAAAACTAGTAAACAAAATAACTTACTGAAATGGTGACTTCGTGCCTTTTCAATCGATTCTTGAGGCTCTTCATTCTGAAAAGCGTTAGCTCCCGATAATAAATATCCTTTAATTTGAAACAACTGTAAAAAATGTTAGAAATATACTACATTTAGTTAACAGAAAGTCTGAAAGATTCAACTTATCCTCGCTGTTGCGCCTAAAAACTAGTTTCACCTGACGCCTCTAACCGTAAACGCTGCACGCGCCTTGTTTGACAGCTCGGTGAGCCAATCCCGTTTGAATATGTGGAATCTCTGCCATTGGAGGTCCTGGGGGGCGGGACTTCCGGGTAAAAAAAAAACATGGGAAGAAGTTTGAGGAGTCCGGGAACTGGATAGGGAGAAACTGCGAGTGACGTCAGAATTACCTGATAAATCGAAACTCCTCATGACACCATAACAAAAGTGTTAGGGTGGAGGAGATTAAATCTTTATTTACAGTAAGCAGTAGCGCGCAGTGATACCAGAACATTTTAATAATTCTTTAAATGTGATTAAAACAATGTTTCAGTGGTCCCTGAACGCACCATGAGTTTGCCAATCAAACCAGGAATTTTAAATTAAAGCAGGAATAAAAATACCTAACATAAAGCATCGTTGTCATTCAAAAGTTAACATGAAGGTTACAAATATATTGCAGCATTAAAACGTTTGGTGTAAAACTAACAGAAGAAGAGATATAACACAACTGTGTCACCCATAGGATAAATCATTCAAATATTATTGTCTATAGTTCAATAGGGCTGTTTTTTTTTTTAATGTTCACATCGTTTTTGCTTTGTTTGTGAATTTTATATCTACTTGTTTGATCTTTTGTCATATGAAAAAAAAAATATATATATATATATTTTACTTTTTTGATAAAAAAATAAGACATTTACAACTTATAATTAAGTTTTGGACAAGTTAGGAAATTATTGTGCTACATAATTCTTAATGCATATGAATAAAAAGAAGCTGGGATTGTAGCTACTAAAAAGATGGATATCAAGAATTGTGTCACAAAAAGTAACAGTTTTAAACATAAGTTAATATAGCAAAGTGTAAAGAAGAAGAAAAAAAAGGTCAAAAAGTTCCCCAACTTCTAAGGGTTAACACAAAAAATTGCATATCCAATAGACTATTATTATTTTCAGATTCTCTAGAATATGCATATTCAAAGTCTGGCCTAGCCAAATGCATTCTAATGTCTTGTGGCCTGCTAGTTCCTATCATTAAATCAATAACATGCAGCCAACAGAACTGTCTAAAATAACAATTTCTTGGCAAAATTCTGTAAAAAGCCGATGTAAACATGAGGAAACACTGTTGCGGGACCCTTCTGTGACACTTTCCAGCTCATTTCTAAAATGTTTACTGGAAACAAAATGACCAGCGTTGTTTCTATGATCAAAACCACAATGTTCTGTACTTCATAAAGATAATAAAAAAAACGATTTGTGTTACTTCTTATTTACATGATTTACATTTAGAAGCTTACAGTAAGTATTTAATAATAAATGGCATCTAACATTGTGTGAGAACTGAGATTTAATGCTTATGAAGCTTTTTTCCAGACTTACTCTTTGTTTTATTTCTTGTCTTTAAATACAATAACAGTAATTTATGTAAAAACGGGATTAGACGTAGAGCAGTTCTGTCCCTTGTAAAGCATGAAAAGTATCTTTTTGCAAACAAAAAAAATAATTAAATATATAATTTGCATTTCATATTATTATAAGGTTTCAAACAATTCAAGCCAAAAAATTGACCTTCACACATTTTCACCTCACCAAATCGGAGCCTCTTTGCAAAATGTTTGGACATCCCTGCAATAGAATTACGAACATACACAATTTCTGAATGGAAGAAAGATCGCTGAAAAAAGCTGTGCCCCTCTGTTTTATAATAACACAAAAAAATATTGTTCTGTGTTCAACAAAGAAGGAAAAGCCTTATTAGAGAAAATAATTACACATTATACAAAAGCAAAGTTGTACTGTTATGCTTCATCACCAAAGAAGTCTGAGGGCAATATTTTCATTTTCAATGCTCCATAAATTAGATCTGTTCACACTCAGGACTAATAGTGTTAATTACTACATAAAATTTTCATGCAAAAGTTGGATAAAAAATAGAGGAGAATATTGAGATGAAAAAAAAAGAATTGTACCTTTTTATGTGTACTGTGTTATTTAAATCTAGCGTATTGGAACCAAATCCTGTTTAAGAACTGTATTTGCATCAGTTTTGAATAATGAGATCAAATATCTTCCTGGATTTTCAGAGCCCAGCAAGGAGCTTCAAATAATGCTTATTGGAATGTAACTTTTACAAAACTATACTAGAAATACTAACCAGAAAAAGGGGAGTTGGTTAAAATGATTGAATAAATTAGTAAAAAATTGTCATGCAAACTTCAAATTTGAGGGACTTGTTGTTAAAAAGGTGCTGACCTATTTATAAAATTTTCAATAAACAATGTTAAATAATAGAGATGTAAAAGACAGATACGTATAAAAAAAAAAAAAATCGACCGCACTGTGGGAGTAACAGCAGTATCGGTTAAAAACCATAGAGATTACGTTTGTAAAAAAAGTATAAAATCAATCGAAAAGTGAATAATCGGTTTCAGGTAAACTTTGAAAGTGCCAGTAAATAAAACATTAAAAAGCTTTTTAATTTATAGTTTTACACACCAAATGAATATATATCTAGCGTATGTATCCATTTATGTAATTAAAATAAATCAATCAATTGGACTTTATGTTATCACTACAAAGTTAGTTGTATCTTTTATGTATTGATTCGTGGACGATGTATTGAGATCTGTATCCATTCTTGTGTTTTTTAAGACACAACTATAAACAGGTTTTTGTTTTTGTCCCTTTTAACTGTTTGGCACTTCTCTAACTGAACATCTTCACTAATATTAGTTCTAGCCAAGTTTGGTGTCGAGTGTATTTATGTTTTAATATTGCATTCATAATCATTTATTCATTCTGACCTTGCAGTACGTACAGTATTTATGTTGTTTGTGCTGCACTGAAGGACACATTAAAGCGTCAGTGGCTCCCTCCAACGTGCGCGCTTGCAGGCGTTGTGGAGGCTTGTGTCACTAATTAAAAGACTTGAAATGATGTCTTTAGGTTGCAAAAATTATATTTCCCAGGAACCCCAACATGCATGAAAGATGTACTTCTTTGCTCAGTGATGCATCGAGAGAATTTGTACACAGAAAGTCCTTGATTTTGGATGCACTCAAGAACAGCAGGGAAGAGCTGTGAGACCCAATTAAACAGCAAGTACTTTTAACAGAATGCATGTTTGCAGAGCAATTATAACACCAAACAGTTTAAAGAAAGTCAAGAACAAAGTCGACAAAACAATACATATAACCCTGTGTAGAAATGCTTTTTCTTTTCTTTTACAAATTGATACAAACACACAAATTACAAATAGAAGTTATTGGCTGACCTTGAGGCGCAGCATCAAATTGCACCTCATGAGGCAGAAATAAACCACAAATAAACACATGCAACAGTAACAAGCACCTCAGCTGGAATGCAGATTTACACAAGAGAGCCAATTGTGGAGATGATGCGTCACTTCTTTTTGAATAAATATGTATAAATAAAAAGTGGAGAAAAAATAGAAAATTGATAAAGATTTTACAACTTTTTTTCTTCTTGTTGTTGTTGAGGCCTGACACGCTCCTGAGACCTCCATGACGGAAGTGTATCAGTTCAAGTCTGGAAGTGTAGTGATGGATATTTTACATGTGACCTAAAAAGGTGCTCATGTGTGCGTCTCCGAGTGTTGCGTGTCTGAGAGCTTTCACACAGCTTTGCGGTGGTACTCTGGGGGCGCCACCTCATAGTCAGTGGTGATGAAGAGGGTGGCTGAATTCTTCACCAAGTACCTGGAGAGAGAGCAGAGCAGACTGTCACCATCAAACGAAACGAAAACAGACGCAGGCTGCAGAAAGTGAAACCAATCAACAAAACTTCCAACCCAGCTCACAATGCAAATGCCAACAAATGCCCCGATAGTTAGAGCAGTTTGAGCGGAATGAGGAGATAATGCGAGATAAAGAATCCTGCGCGTGTGCAGGGCACAAATACAGACAGCTAGCTTTTGCAATATTAAAAATAACATCAAAGTTTTTGGAGGTTGCTCAGTCATCCGTCTTAGTTTTCAAAGGAAAATGAATTACCGAAATGAAACCAAATTATTTTGTTTACCGACAAAACATTCAGGCCAAACATCCATCACTCACCCGACTGAGCTTTTTTTTTTTTTTTTAAACGTTGCTCAGGCTTCGCAATCGCAAAAATTGCTGCAATTTTTGACGTAATCTTTACATTAAGATGGAATCACTTCAAGAAAGTGAAAAGTTGTTGTAACTTGCATTTGTGAAAAGTACGCATGTCTAAAGATGCAAATGAGTCCAAGTTTGCAAGATGGTGCAATCTGCTGCATCTGGCTGACAGGAAACAAGCCCCAAGCAAGAGCGCTGTCACTTCAAACAGCGCAAGCCATCCATCTCCCCAGGGAAACACACAGGGTGAGATGTGCACAATCAACAAAGTCATGTTTTGGTTTGTTTTTGTCAGATTTATTCAATCAACTGTATGTAATTTCTTTATAATACCATAACGATCTTCTTACCTACAAGCTTGTTATGGCCTCCCAGTTCAAGTCAACGTGGATTGATGCTCTCCACAAACATTTGTGTGATAAAACTTACTTATATTTAGCCGACACTTTTCTCTAAAGTGACATACGTGACCGGCAGAGCAAGTAAAAGGTGAGGCAGTAGTCTCAGTTAAGCAGGAAATGTCATCAAGTAGATAGAATTACTTTTTCTTTTGGGTTTAAATTTCATTTCACTGAAATAGTGTTGTTTTTATTCAAAATGATGATAAAATATAATTAAAAGGCTTCTTTGGAAGCATTGAAGCAAACACAGATATAAGAGTGCCTGCAGAGGCAACGTCCACAACTGCTAACTCTTTATATACAAATACTACACTTTGAATTAATACAATATACTGCTCAGTTGTTAAGATTACTTCTCTGGATAGATGAATATCAAAAACAAACTAGGAAAGTTGCATTAGCTGTGATAATGCGAGTGTGAATGCGTCTTGCTGAACATGCAGCTGAAGATGCTGAAGCTGTTTACTTAAATGACTGAATAATTTCCTGAACATGCTGAACGTTTTGATGCCAATATTGCAAAGGTTTTAAAACTTCACAAAGAATTTGAAGACATTTTCTGAAAATAAATAACTAAAGAAATCTCAACAATTTAAAAAAGCATAACATATATGAATACCAAAAGTACAAGCATGAAAGTCATGAACGTGTTTTGATAGTATTATTGCATATATTTCAAAAGTGCATAAAGAATTCAAAACATTTTTTGAAATATAAAAAAAAATGCGTAAAAGGAATGAATAACAAAAGTGCTAGCAGTATTGTCCTGAACATGCTGAACGTTTTGATACCAACATTGCACAAAAATAAAAAAATGTTTTGGGGAAAAAAAAAAAAATCACAAAAGTTTTGAAAAATTTTAAAATGTGTGCAAAGAATGAATATCAAAAGTACAAGCATAAATACCCTCAACGGGCTGAACGTTTTTATATCAATCTCGCAGAATTTGCAGAAAATGCACAAAGAATTTAAAGAATTTCTTGGAAAATCGTAAAAATTGGGTAAAGTTTTTAAATGTGTAAAAGAAAGGAATACCAAAAGTACAAGAAGGAACATACTGAACGTCCTGAATACTTTGATATCAAGATGGAATCGCTGAAAGTGTGATTGAGTTTTTACGTGCTGAAAAACATTCGGAAAGGAGCAGGAGAATCACAGCATTCACAGAATTAATCCAATATACTAAACACATTGTTTTAGCTGGAGGTTGAGACCTGAAGAGGGTAAAAAAGATAACATGATAGTATGCCAAAAGTCAGAGCTAAGAATAAAAAATCCTGAAAAGGCTGTAAAATGAGGCATAAAGGCCAAAATGTCAAAACCTCAAAGAAACAGGACAGAAAAAATAAAATAACTGTCCTAAAACCAGACATGAAAAAAGAGACAACAAACTGAAATCTTTCTACTGAAGGAAATAGGAGATAAAGAAAGGCCAAAACACAGACGGAGAGCACCTGGGTAAAGAGGAGCTTCTGTCAGAGACTGTGAGGGTTGGAAAAAATACGATTTAAACGACTCAGTTACTGGTTATGTTGGTAGTATTAGGGAAGGAGCCAGAAGGAAATTATTTTAGAGTAAAAAAATATATATATATTGTTGAGCTACAATTAGGGAAACGATAAAGCAAACTTGCATAGCTTGTATATTTTCCCCCCAAAGGGTAAAATCTTTAACCCATCGATGCTTTTAAATATGAGAATACTGATGTGGAATGAAAAACGCTAAAGTTTATTAGTGACGCCTATGCTTGCTGGAATTTAGACTGAGGCAACAAAGTACTCAAAGTTGTTTGTGGGCAAGAATTTCATACATTTTCTCACATTATTGAGTGATTCCATCATTTCCTCATTTTACCCTGAAGCTTGCCTCTATTTACCCTTAATTACAACGATTTCAGTTTCAGAAAAAAGCTTAATAAAGTCAGAAAATTGAGCTGTTAAACCACAGAGTTTGCATTCTACCAAAGGCACCCAAATTCTTTGCTGTATTTTCGGCGTGACGTGCAGTCAGTGTGTGCAAAAATACTTTCCAGAGCAGAAAATCGATTTCATGGCCTGACTTTTAAGTATTTGCATCAAGCCAGGCGGCACTAACGTGAAAGCGGATGGGACAGAATGTTTTAAGAATCAGTCAAACATGACATGGAGTCTCTGGTGGCGTGCTGGGAGTTGAAGCTTACTTGAGGAAATCTTGGAGGTAACTGAGGAGCAAAGCCAGACTCTTCTCATCCAACAGAGTGTAGGCCAGCATGGCTCCAATGCGAACTGTTGAGAGACGACATCATACAAGCAGAGCATTGAATGATTACAGCCAACATTATTTTAACTCTTTATAACCATTTGTATCATATACACAGACATTTCTGACACCCCTATCTCAGCATGATCCAAAACGTCCTTAAAATCCCATTGAATATAACTTAGTGCATGTTTTCTGCCCTGTAGTTCATCTTAATTCCACTAGGGGCAGTAGAAGGGATTTTCCACTCATTTCAAAATGGCTGCCTCCATGAAATCTTAAACACCTTTAACGGGAAAAGTTTTGATAATTTTCAAAACTTTATGATGAGAATAAGTCATTTTTTATTTAAAGTCCCGATATTAGGATTTTTTTTAATAATAATAATAAAAAAACATTCTCAGTAGTGTTTTAATTATGATGATGAAGTTTTTGACCAAAATCCCACAACATAAATGTCTTAAAAAGCCATTTTCATGTTGATCTGAAGCCTCCGTTTCCAAAATCTCCTCTGATGGGCGCGGCTTTTGGAGCTGAGCCGCATTAAACCCACACAAAAAAATCCAGTGACGGCTGATTGCCATCTTCTCTTCTACAGAACCTGAACTAGACACAGATGAGGGTTTAGTGCATGTGCAGCAGAGCTGTTGATCGAAAGAAGATCAGTCATTCAAACAGAGTCTGTCCAAGACAGTTTGATTGATTTAAAGGGAATAATATTCAGAAATGCAAAAACTAAATTACATTTATTCACTTTCATAAGAAAAGTAACACACATACATGTTAAAAACTCAAAAACATGATTTTCATCAGAGGGGTACTTTAAATTACTATTTGCTTTATGCATAAAAAAGCTAAATTAGTTGATGATTAATTCTTTATATTAAAGCTATACGATGCTAAAAACCTGTGGATCAAATTTGAGACCGCAGGTAAAAAAACACGTTTTTTTTTTCCTAAACAACTTTGTGCACAAAAGTATGATTTGGTCATTTGTCTCATAAAAATAATAGTTTTGTTTTTGGGTGGATTTCATCTTGATTAAAAAAAAAGTTTAGAATTTTCTGTTAATTCTTTGATGTGGTGGGATTTATAGGGAGAACATATCTGAGAGAATAACTGATTATTTTAATGTTTTAGGTTTTTTGTGATTTTTTTAACCAGCATCTAATAAGCTAATTAGTATTAGAATTAAAAAATATAAATTTTTGTATGACCTGACATAAACTATGGCAAAAGCTCATGCTGTGTTCAAACTACAAAGTTCTGAGCTGAGATACAAACCTCTATAAAGAGGCAAAGCGAACATATAATTAAAAGTACAACTTTGTAATCAGGCTTCTGTGTTAAAACATACTGCATTCTTTTTCATCTCAGTGAATCCCTTCAATACAGCAGAAATCAAAAAGACCAAATGATTTTCCATCAGGGGTTTCTGAAGCGATGCATTTAGACAGAAGCGTATGCTGAGCTTTTTCAAATCGTTTCTCATCTCTGGGATCACAATAACACCAGCATATTAACTTGCTCAGAGATGAGTTTTCGGCCCCTGCACAGACACGTTTCATCTTGGAGAAAAGGTTTACGCAACTAAACTTTATCAAGTGAAGCGTTTAAGTGACTGCAAATGAAGTCTGGGTCATTGTTTGATATGCTAAGCTTCATGGGAGGTAATCTGAGCCTTTGTGTTTGCTGGCGCCTCTGAAGGGCCTCGCAGCAGTCAAGTTCCTGCAAAAAACATTTGACAAATTGTTTCAAATGGCAAAATGAGACTCCGCATGCCTAAAAATCCAATTAAAGAGACAAGATTGGTGGAAAAAAAAAAGAAAACAAGGCCTGTATGTGCACTGAATACACTACAGCAGTTATTTATGACACGTTTCTCCCACAAACCCACCGAACAGCCGCAGCAGGTGCGGGGCTCCGTACACCTGAGACATGGGCGTGTCCGGGTGCTCGGCCAGGATCTCGGCGTACTGCGGTCGCTCAAACTTGTAGAGCAGCTGCGTACCGAGCATGACGTTGAAGTACTCTCGAATTCCCGCCACCACTTCATTAACTGCGTACTCTCTGAGAAAACAGAAGATCATTTCTACTGTGAGCATCGTCCGTCGTCCTGGTTTCTTTCCTTTTAACCTTAGAGCATGGACGAAAACGGCCTGTTTCTCATTTTCTGAGACCATTAAAGAATCTGTTTGGATTTCATGCCAAAAAGGCTCTGGGTGTTTGCTTACTTGTTATCCGAGTTTCCTTTTGACTTTTTGTAGTTCGCATAGTCCTCCAAGACCATATCGACACTCTTCTTGGCAGGAAGATGAAATAACTTTAAGCAGAAAAAGAAGGAGAGAAAAAAAAATATTTTCTCTTCATCTGAAACTTGCAAGCTTATGATTATGCTAAACTGGTTCCATATTGCCAGGCTTCAAATCTTAGATCTCATGTGCATTGCTTTGAAATCCCCCAGACAATTCATCACAATCATTAATACTTTATTGATATATGGAGAGAAACTGAATAGAGTTCAGTAGAATCTGGTTCATGTTCTGCCGACAGGAAAACGTTTGTTCTTGAACGCAAACCCAAAAGTCATGCCATTCATACGTCACTACCACATCCGAGTCCCGGATTGTTTAAAGTTTGACCTGGTTTAAGTACACCTGTTCAATGGCCACGCATTATGAACATAGAACCTGTCATAAAAACTTGTGTAGCTGCGTGTGAACGCGGAGGACTGAAACACACGTTTACATAGACTTCATTGGAAGTGGTTGCTTGAACGCTCTTCAGCATGATCCAAACTTTCCCTACAAACTGAGGGCGGTGTGAGCGTAGCTTAATGATACAGGAAATATAGCGACAGCACAGCAGCAGAAACGGTTGTTTTGAGTTGGTTGAAGATAGAGAACACGTTGGATACATCTGAGCTTGATTTAATGATACTAAATTTAGTCAGTGAGTATATTTAAAAAAGTCAGTTTATTATAAATCTCTGTACAGCATTCGCCTTTTAACGTTAATTAAAGTGATTGACTGATCGATCACATTAGATTTGTTGCAGAACTTAGACAGAAGATCAACAGTCAAGAACTGAAAGGGCTGTAAAAAGTATCCAAATACTCGGATATCCACAATCTGTTGCTGAAAAAACGATTATGAATATTTGTGATATCCAAGTTGCTGATTTGCAATCTGTATAAATATAGTATAGTACAGTTAAAAAAAAAAAAAACATTTTAGGCAATGTAATTAATGCTCTAAAACTGCACAACAATGTTGGATTTTAAGTTCATAAACTGAAAAAAGAAAAAAGTTGGAGGAGATTTTTCAAAGTAAAACTGCTGAAGTTCAGTTTATTGAAATAAATTCTAAAAAAAACTCATTTTTTAATATAGTTGTCAATTTGTTTAAAAATGTATAATCAATATGAATCTCCTGATCAGTCATGTGACCATCTACTAGCATGGTGGTGGAGAAGTCGTACAGGAACACGTCTCTAAAATATTCACCTCAAATGCAAACGTTTTTTTATACAGTATTTCCACTAAAAATAAAAATAAAAAATGTGTGAAATATGTATGTTGGAAACCCTTTTCCATTTAGATGAAAAGTGTTTTGCATGTTCCACTTTTATTGCGGTGTTGCTGTGTTTTCCTTTACTACATTCTTATCTATCTACTGGAGCTGTAATCAGGAAAACTTCAGGATTGTCTTTAAATGATACAAAGTTACAGTGACTTTTATGTTTTGTTCACTGCTGAAGTTAACAGAAAAACCTTTGAGTGTAACATTGCTTAAAAAGATAAACTTTATCTGAAAATCTTCTTTTGTTTTTTTCTGCTATGTTTCGTTTAACCCTATTTTCTGTTCTAAATAAATGTATAAATGATGGTAAATAAATACACATTATTTTAATTTTCAAGGATCAAGTTAGAAGACACACATATAGCAACCACTCATATAGAATGTATCGACCGGTATGAGTCATGGTTTGATCTGTGAATTGTTAGTCTTGACTCGTGAATTGAAGCCGATCGCAGCCTAGGTAACGATCCACAGTCCTATTATAAAAGAAGCCCATTTAAACTACGTTTTTTTTATCTGGTATTCTGTGTGTGAGAAAAAAAAGCCTGGTTTCTCAAGAGTTTTAACTCCTGCAGTAAATTCAGAAACTGCTCGGTCATCTCAGCTCGTTAACAGCAAAGAAGAAATCTGCAGAAAGAAACTCTTTTTTCATCAACTCTCCGCATCAACTTTGTGCTACTTTCACAGCACTTTACTTTTACTTCAGCTCTCACCTGCTTCTGCCGTGTGATGAGGTCCCAGTCGTCCACCAGCCACGGCTTCAGTTCCTCAGGAATCTTCACCTTCACCTCCACCCGGTTGGTGAACATCTCCTCCTTTGAAACACATTTTAATCGGATCAATATTTTTGTTTCATTCCGTTTTTTTAAAGATCTCCACAAATTCATTGTCTTCAAATTTGAGTATCAAAGGTTATAATGAACCCAACATAAACATCTTTTCTAAAATCCAGCCAGCACTTGTGTCTGCTCTGAATATGACAGAAGCTAAATGAAGCAGCCATTAATGAGATTTACAAACCATGACATTCTCTCATTAAGCTCTTGATCTAAATTAAGTTTTTTCATAACATTTCTAGATTTTTGTGATTTCAAGTTTTTTCCATAATGTTAACTAAAAGTCCAGCCGTTAAATCTCTGGTGTGATGAATTCTGACTCGGTTTCAGGGAAGGCTGGGCAGCAGTGAAGGTGCTGGTTCAATGCCGCTCATCACTCCTGAGAGGGCTGTGCCGGTAGCCGTGGGAACATGATAAAAAAAACACCCCAAAAATATTTTATAAATGTTAAATGTCAAATGAAGTAAAAATCTAATTTCCTTGAAGCTTCTGAGTCAACACAGCTGGAGACAGCCAGCATTTCCCTTTCTTTCCCCGTTACGCTAAGGGGAAGAGAGAAAAATAAACATTGTTGAACAATCTAGAAAAAAAAAGAAAAGTAGAATAAAAATGTTGCATACAGAAAAAAACTAATGTTGTTGTATACAGAGGACATTTAAAGCTGCATTTAAAAATGCATTCAAGTCACCACTTTCAATAAAAAGTCAATGTAAACACGCATTTTAGGCTTCAGCATTCAAAATTCATGAAAATTTTACCCAACAACCCTTTTCATGCTCTACATACAAAAGGAGTGAGCGCTGAACACCAGTTGCAAGTTAAATTGGATTCAACTTTGACCACTCAGGGACTCAGATTTGATCTCGACATATGGATGGCGTCCCCTGTGATTTACAGAAGTGCTAACCCTTTGAAAATTGATCATGGTGGAGAAATTAATTACTGCGGTTTGTGCGCGGCTGGAATTATATATCACCAAGTCTTTCATATATCAATTATGAAGAAAAAACCTGGAGGAAAATTCACCACTTTGACATTTCACACCACATGTAGGCACTAG
The DNA here is from genome assembly GCF_002922805.2 of Oryzias melastigma. Classification (NCBI taxonomy): domain Eukaryota; kingdom Metazoa; phylum Chordata; class Actinopteri; order Beloniformes; family Adrianichthyidae; genus Oryzias; species Oryzias melastigma. The sequence continues at coordinate 9,914,942 of NC_050514.1, forward strand.
TAAAAAAGTAGAAAAAG
>NC_050514.1:9915226-9925006 GCF_002922805.2 Oryzias melastigma
GTGGCCACTTTCAATAAAAAGTCAATGTAAACACGCATTTTAGGCTTCAGCATTCAAAATTCATGAAAATTTTACTCAACGACGGTTTTCATGCTCTACGTACAAAAGGAGTGAGCGCTGAACACCAGTTGCAAGTTAAATTGGATTCAACTTTGACCACTAAGGGACTCAGATTTGGTCTCGACGTATGGATGGCGTCCCCTGTGATTCACAGAAGTGCTAACCCTTTGAAAATTGATCATGGAGGAGAAATTAATTACTGCGGTTTGTGCGCGGCTGGAATTATATATCACCAAGTCTTTCATATATCAATTATGAAGAAAAAACCTGGAGGAAAATTCACCACTTTGACATTTCACACCAAATGCAGGCACTAGTAAAAAAGTAGAAAAAGAAGCCCCTCCCTGCTTGTCCAGTGTGAACACCATGGGCTACACTCCTCTTTTTGAATGCACATCAAATGCCTGTTTTATTTTATTCAGTAAAACACTGAGTTGTGCTGTTGTATTTGTGTTAAAATGTGGCACATTATAAAGCACATCCTCATGACACATACACTCTCCACAGTGGGATCGACGCGCGCCCTCTTCTTCCGTGGACCCTGAGGCATTTCTGCGCTGCTTGTACCTTCAGCTGGGCCTGGAGCTGAGCAACACAAATGTCAAAGAGTGGACAAAGAATGATGACAATTGTTTAATACATTTTATTGGATTTGTTTTTTCTTTTTTCGCATTGCTCCAAACTTTACCCCATTCCCCATGGTGGGTATACAAATATGAAGAAAATTGCAGTCTGCGGCCGTTCACGTGTTCATTCTGGAGATTTCTTAAAGTTGAGTTCAATTACTCAATCTCACTGATTAATCATGAATGAGTCTAAAAATAGGATAATTTGGCTGACTTTAAACTTACTTAGCACTTACAGAAACAATAGAGTGACAGTCAAATATCCACATTAATTACTACTAACTATACCACGGTCTGGGTGAATACTGTATTCTGATTGGCTGCAAGGTGTGGATTAAAAAGTGATAAAGTACATCGAAAAAGATAGCCCAGATGTTCTATATCAATGCGCAGGCTTCTTTGAAATAAACGTTTGCTTCATCATCTGTACAAAAACAAGCAGCAAGAGGTGAACTTTCCCTCTGAAATGATGCTTATCATTATCCCTTACATAACTTTCAAATAGAGCGTTTGTTTCGATATGTTATAATCAGACACATGATTAACACATTTGTAAAAGTACCCGACTTACTTTTCTGCTTCGCCTTTTTTGCTTTCCTAGAATCAAAAGGGGCAAAAACAAAAATGTAGATGATCATCTGTTCCCACACATTTAGTTGAAAGATGCACTTACATTCATTCATAACAGTATAATCCTTTAAAGGCCCACTCTGACCATCTTTGGATCTGTTGTGAAAAATGTTCCCAGTGGTTGTTTAATCATAATTATGACATTTTAGCAAAAATTAAAAAAAAAAGTGGTTTTCTAGGACTTAGTTTCTGCAGAGCGGCAGCAGATCATCAGAAATATGCCTCTGAGTTGTGGGCAGGCCACTGTTGCCCCTCCCTCCCCAATGCTTAGAGCTGGGAGCCTAAAGTTTTTATCACATTACAACAAATAAGTTGTTTTTCAAACTGTATTTTTTCGTCTGCTCCCGATTCAATATGATTTGAATAAATAAATACTCAGAAAGGCAATTTTAAGCTTCTTTTTTCTTTATGTATGTCCTCCATCCTCCTAAAAATGACACAAGAACATGTCAAAAACATTATTTTCACCAGAGTGGGTCTTTAGGGTATTAAATACTTTCACACTGCCACTTAAAAGTTTCTGCCATCTTGTGTAATTTAAAGATTTAACCATATTTTTGACACATGTATTCACTGTAAAATATATAAACTGCAGCTTTAAACCTCATGCTGGTACTGAGTTGGATCCAGTTCAGAGTTCCTTTACTTTGATTAATTTCTAAGAACATGAGTTTAAATATTCACAAAAAACATATATATAAATGCACTTAGTCATTTGAAATGTCTCCTCAGGACTACCCTCAGGTGTTGACTGAACTCTGAGGCCTGCGGGGGTCAAGAATTTTCACAGTATTTCACTGTTGCGCTGCAAATGCACTTACAATAAAAGCATTCCAGTCTCTTCTGGACTGTTTAATCTGTCAAAAAGAAAAATAGCACAAAAGCAGAGTGACTTTCTTCTACTCTTTTATGTGGAAATTCCGATCTGAAAGGAGTCACTAAACAGTTTCCAGATATAGACCATCTAAACAGTTTTTATGAGGAACGTTAGCATAAACTAGGTAACTCCTAAATTCTGCAGTGCTTAAACAGACTGCGAAGGTTTCCACCTTGTCTCCTTAAACCTCAGAAGTCTTTGTTCCACAGCAAATGTGGAAGACTGGTTTCACGGAAAACCACAGCTCAGACAATTTGCTTTTCCAGTAAACAATTGGCCAAGTTTTAAATATTTGTATGATATGACTTCTCAGGCAAAACATCTAATAAAAAACAGAGAGTGAAAACTTACAGATCAACATTTTTCTGCTGCACGTTGGCAATCTTCTTGCTTGGTGCTAAACCCCTCATCTTTCCCTCAACATAATGATCCCTGTGGAGGAGAGAGAAAGACTGTCAAACACTTCTTCAGGGGACTGTCCAGAGGTCTCACATCAAATTATGCACAAATATTTAAAAATGTGATGCAAGTTTCCGTTGATTTTTTTCCTCATAACTATTTATTTAATTATTTTGAACTGATAAAATAAAAAATGAACATCATAAACAGAAGCAATGAATATGCAAAGTTTGAAAAGAGCTTTAGATTACCTTAATTTCATCTAAACTGAGATTTATGTTAAAAAAGTATTTTTGCAGAAATAAAAGAAGTAAGCACATACACTGAAAACAATCATGACCAAAAGTTTAAAACAATTACACATTAAAACTGTTTTAAATGTTTTATAGGTTGACATTTTGTAATGTTTTCCCTGCAGTTATTCCATATCTGAACCCCACTAGTAGAGACAGTCAAGTTTAGCATGTATTCTCACTGCCAGTTTCAAAAACATATTTGATCCTCTCAGACTCTTTATCTTCTCTTAAATTTGGAATAACAATGGCAAATTGTATTTTGAAAATTATTTCAATTATTTTTAAATCAACAAGGTCTTCAAATTTTAATATTTTTCAATTTAGCGAGTTAGTTGTCTCAATATAAAATGATCTCGGGATTATTGGCTTTTTTGGAAGAAGAATAACAAATCTTACTGTTGTTTTATATGTGTTTCCCAGAACCTCAACACAATAGATCATGAATAGATGGATTAAGAAACAATGGAAAATGTACAACGATGACTGATTTAAAAAATGATTTAATAAAAGATGTAGATACTTTAAAGCACGTGTCAAAGTCAAGACCCGCTAATTGTATCCGGCCCTCCAGATCATTTTTCTTTATTGTTATTAATGGCCCGATGTTATCTTGCGCTTATTTCTAACTTGTGTAATTTTGACAAAATACATGTTTATGGAGAGTAAAATATTATTTATTAGTTATTTAAGGTTTAAATTGATTTATTCTAGAATAATATTCCTGCCTTTTTATTATTCATAATTATGTTAAAAATCTGTGGTTTAAAAGTTTTTAAAATTGGCATTCTGCTAGCTTTTTGGGCTATTGTGGCATTTACAAAGATTTTTTTAGGCTATTTTGGAGTTTAGCTAATATTTCAGCCGCATGATAACTGTTTTGGCTAATTTAGCCTTTTCTTTTTACGTTTTTTAGGTTGTTTTGGAGTTAGGCTAATATTTACATGCTAGCTGTTTTAGCTAATTTAGGCTTTTTTTTAAAAAAGATTAGGTATTTTTCAGCTACATGCAAGCTGTTTTGGCTCACCTAAGTTTTTTTTTTTTTTTAGGGCTAATTTGGCTTTTAGCTAATATTTTATCTGGCTATCAGCTTCAGTGTTTTTAGCTATCAATTTCAGCATCTTCAGCTATCAGCACCAGCATCCTTAGAGGCCAAATTCAGCTTACAGCATTCACACTAGAATTATCGCAGGTTATGATATATATCTAGTTCATAATTATGTAAAAAAGTTACGATTTTAAAGTTTTTTAAATTTAGTTTTAGTGTGTTCAATAAATGTTTATCCTGTTTGGCCCGCGACCTAAGGTGTGTTTTGGAATTTGTCCCCTTGTGGAATTGAGTTTGACACCCTGCTTCAGAGTGTATCACATCTAGAAATGTTGTTTTCAGACACTATTTCAATTCATAGTAAATCATAATTGTCTTATTAGTGCTAGTTGATCTAGCTCTAAATATGAATTACATAAAGTTTAACTTAAATTTCTTGTTAAATTATTTAGATCAAACCAACTCTTAAATCTTGTTAGTTTCTTGTCCAGCTCTGCTGCATCCAACAGCTCCTTCATCAGAAAAGATTTTTATCATCTGCAGTTTAAATTGTTTTCAACTGACTTGAAACATCACTCACAAATATAATTGATGTTGAGAATAAATAGGGCTCCAGAACCAGACTTTGAGGAACACCAAACTTTATTCATTCATTTTACCTGGTTTATTTTAACATACTGTTCTCTGTTATGCAGATAACCACAAAGTCATATCATGCTCCATACATGTAAAGTTTGTCAGTCAATAACTCATAGATCAAAAGAGATTTTTTTTTGTCTAAATAATATCCTTGCTGCATGTTGTTTAATTGCAATAGCAGATATTATTTCTTCAAATTCAATAAGAGGAAGATAAAAACGTGAAAATAATCTTGCAGGAATGAGCAGAAAACTTACTGATTAGCCTTTTGAAGCTCTCTTTGTTTTGCAAGGTTGCTGTCCACATATTTGAGAACTCTGCTTTCAGGAACCCATTCATCCCAGCTGAAAGGAGAATCAGAGAACACCGTCAAGGAATCTATTCATTAAGGAGGAATGGAGTGAGGAGGGAAACCGGATGCTCACTTTTTGTTCCATCCGCTGTAGTGAATGAAGTATTTGATCTGTTTATCCTTGATGCTGATCTTGACACACTGTAAAACAATCAAACAAACAGGCCTGCTCAGTCGTTAGCTGACTTTTTTTTCTCCGCATAGCTGCAAAGCAGACACGAGCGCGCGGGACTGAGGCAAACCTTAGCTTCGTACAGCAGTGGCCCATGAAAGCACAGGACTCTTTCACCTGAAAACACACAAATACAAACACAAGGTAACACAACGTGTAATGTTTGTATAAAAAGGATAGCTACATGTCAAATTAATGCCTTTTTATTTGGTGTAAATCGGCCAATTCGGCGGAAATATGTGAAGCTAACACTGTGTTAGCTTAGCTTTCTCTGTGAATCTTTAAGATAGTGTTTTTGATAGGCTTTTAAGCTAACTTCAGTGGATTTTTAGCTCGTTTAATACGCATAAAAAGCCCTTCTGCCTCTCACTGGAAGCCACTATTGTTTGGTTCAAGCCGCAGCATCAGAAACAACAACAAACCCGCCCCCTTGCACTGCAGGCATGAACAGCCATCATCACGCTTTTTCCTCCTCTCATGCAACAAACCTTCTTGAAATTTAGGTTTAGGGTCCTGTTTTGGCGCCATTCACAGACTCAGCTGATCGGATCCCTGACTGATCAAATGCGTGCATTGCCAGAGCCCATTTCTCCCAGCTACGAACTCAGCAGACATCGGAGCCAAAGCAGGAGAGAAGCCGAGAATGGGCCGCCCGCTCCGGTCACATGACCACCGTCAAGCAGGGGGGCCGTGGTGCGTTCACGTGCTCGCCTCGTTGCTCTGAAAAGTGAAAACTAACAAAGTGTGAAGAAACGCGAGTCTAAAGCAGTGACTGTATATAAAGAAGTGGACTGAGTGAGTTTTTTTTATTTTATTTGAATAGTATAATAGGAGCTGCATGGTGGCGCAGTGGTTAGCGCTCTTGCCTCACAACAAGAAGGCCCCGGTTCGAATCCTGGCTGGGGAATCTGAAAAACATCGACTGGGACCTTTCTGTGTGGAGTTTGCATGTTCTCCCCGTGCATGCGTGGGTTTTCACCGGGGACTCCAGCTTCCTCCCACCGTCCAAAAACATGCTTCATAGGTTAATTGGTGACTCTAAATTGCCCCTAGGTGTGAATGTGAGAGTGGATGTGTGTGTGATTGAGGCCCTGTGACAGACCGGCGACCAGGGTGAACCCCGCCTTCGCCCATCAGTAGCCGGGTTAGGCTCCGGCACCCCCGCGACCCCGAAAGGGACGACGTGGCCAAGAAAATGAATGAATGAAAAAGTATATTAATACAACTGCAAAATAAAAACATTGTTGGGCCTCTTGACAATCACTCTATGACCCAATCCAAATTCTTCCCTTCACCCTAGTCCTGGTCTCTTCCCCTTCATTTGGCCCTCCGAACGGAGAGTTATGAAAAAGCTGTGTCTAATATTTCGTACATCACTTTCGTAGATGACGTCAATAATTGCGCTTGAATTTACATAACAACAGCGGTTTTATAACTTTAAAAAAGATTATGCTACAACAAAAAGTCATTTCTTACATTTAAATGTAAACTTCTGTGGTTCAGAACCAACCCGTGTGAAGAAAAGCGCTCCTTAGCGTGACACGGTTTAGCCTCCCTGAGGAGGACTTTGTACCCCTCTGTTCAGAGGGTCCGATTTAAAAAATATATTTTCTGGACACACTTCCCCTCCATTTGAAGGTGTGTAAGGGAGAAGTGCTAGGGAGAAGGAGGAATTCGGATTGGGACTAGATCTGCATTAGTGGCAGAGCTAGAACATGTTGCATTGAGGGGGGCAGAAAACTTTGGAAAGGTGGCAAATAACAACAGCCAATGAAGGTCATTATACATGAGAGGATCAAAAATATACATTTCAAACAGTTTCATTAATGCTACTGTTGTTAATATTAAAACAGCAGCTCTTTTAGACGACGGGCTGTTTCAAATGCTAACATTAGCTTGCATGCATCAATAAAAAAATGTTGTGCCACATTGAACATATTGAGGCGGTGGTCATTACACATTGGGTCTGCTATGAAATCAAGGAATTATGGGATATCATTCCTTTTAACTATCTGGCGAATTGGAGTTTGGGCTTTGTCTATGTGTTTTGTTGTCTGGCTGTTTTTCTCTGTTCTGTTGTTTTATACTGTTGTTTCGTTCTGGACCATGAATGAATGAGAGGGAAAGGATGATTACGCCCCTTGTGTTATAGAACATTGTGGTTTAAAAAAATAAGAAGCCAGAGTTTATTATAATTGATCTCCAAGCCTCCTTATTCGTAGAATCACTACATTGGTGTCAGAAGTGGGATGATGGAGCAAGAAAGGCTGAAGAGAGAGTCAGCTCAATTACAGATGGTTCCAGCATCAGACGTGGAGACCGCCGGACCGGAAGCTGACATGAATTGACTTCATTTGGTTGGAACTGGAAGTAAGCCATTTCTTATGGGTGACGTCACATTCTCTCAGTCCAATTCTCTAATACACTCAATGTTCAAGACAGAGAGAAGTATATACAGATGCCATGAATAGACTCTCTCTTTTTAAAATTGAAAATATGTCATCTTCAGTTGGTATGGTGACACGATGTTCTCTATAAGAGGGTTTTCAGCCCTTTCCTGGCCAGCACAGATTTCTCATGAACTCTAAACTATGTCAGCTTTTAAATTGTGATGTGAGCAGGATCACACCATACATCTTTGTTGACATTCAAATAGCCTTGACTGGAACTCTTAACAGACCAAAGTGTTATCTCTTGCCAGCAGCACGTCAAGAGGAAGAATCTCAACAACATGCTTCCCACCAAATTTGTCCGTATCACTGAAAATGAAGGACAAATTAAGAATCAAATGTTCCGGTCGGATTTGCTTTACTCTGCATGAAAGTTATGAAAGATATAGAAGCCTGTGTGACTTGGAGCAGCCCAGTTACATCCCAGAGGAACAGGCATGCAGAGGGAAACAAATTACCCTTCTAAGATCAATAAACATCTGCTCCTCAAACAGTGCGTATCTGCTACTGCTGCTGCTGGGGACGTGAAGTGAGCTGAAATAGAAAATGGACACTAAATGAAATTCCACCCTTGAAGTTATAAATGAGAGGCTGCGTGAGAACAAGCGCAGAATCATAATGTGATATAGACAAAGTCATTGGAGGGAAGGAGAAAAAAAGAAGTCCTGGAGAGCTTTCTGGTCATCTGCCAATTTGAAAATAAAAACCTGCAACTCTTGGGAAGCTGGTGATGATTAAACGATGCTCTTTAGAGGACCTGAAAGTGTTCAAAAAAAGCCCCCACACCATATACAGCAACCAGTCTAACATACCGAACAGTGCAGATGCACCCTTTAACCTTTCTGACATGTTCTCAACACCTAAGGTCATAGCTGAACATGGTCAGAAAATGTTTTTAATAAACTTTTCTTGCCTTGTCTTGGTAAACTTGTACAAACAATGACCACATTTTCTGGATGTTAGTCGTGGCGGCCCATGAATCAAACTAACTAACAATCAGTTTTATTGATGTGTCAATTTTCATGAAAATGTTTAGAACACAAAGCTCTTCACAACCTCCAAATGCAATCAAAGACTAAATCAGAGAATATAAAACATCACAAATGAAAGAGAAAAAAACAAGATTTAAGTTATAATGAATTGAAACGCTGTTGTCTACTTTTCATTAAAATCAAAGAAAACACTGGAGATATTTTTTTTTATGTAAATAAATACAAAAAAATCTCCATCCTCCTACAGACACTCTCATCCATTAGCATTATCCACACTGTAGGGTAGGATTAGACTGGTTCAAATCCTATCTCTCTGTTCATTCAACTCTCCTCCACCTGTCCCAGCCTAACTCGTCCCTTTTGGCGTGCCCCAAGGCTCCATCCTTGGCCCCTTCCTTCTCATCACCTACCTCCTTCCTCTTGGAGACATCTTTCATTTGTTCAATATTCAGTTTCACTGTTGCAGAGGGTAAATGGTTTTATAAACTAAGCCAGGGCGACCCATCCCCTCTGGTGTTTGACTTACCTGGGTTTAGATTAATAATATATTAAAAGTGATGTTTGGCAGTGGAGCCACCATCAGTGTGTGAATGTGTGTTTGAATGTGTGTGTGACTGTAAAGCGCTATACAAGTATACGCCATTTACCATAGTAGCCCAAACCTATTCATTCACAGAAGCCTATTGATGTCATGTAAAATGGATTTCACTTTAAAAAATGTTTTATTCAATTTTACACAGACTAAATATTTTACATCTGACATTGAGGCCATCCAAATATTAAACTGAAGAGGGGGCTATGGGAAAAATGAAACACCCCACCTAAAAATTAAATGTGCAAATCAATGAAAAATTAAACTAAATTAAGCTTGCAAACATTTGTGAACAGAAGAATTCAGAGTTCACCTCTTTCTCTCCTGAAACGTAAAATGGTTTGGCCTTCACCAAAATCAAGATTCAAATCCTGTGTAACAACAGATTTCACAATGTAATTCAAGTGTGCAAAATACAAAGAAATGTCCAAAATTAATTTCCTCTGTTGGCTGCTTTTCCTTTGCTCCCCCTAGTGGCAGAATTACACATTCCGGTCATTTATTTACAGAACCAAAACTCACCACAGGAATGAGCTAGAAACTTGCTCCTTTTTTTTAACATCCTTATATATTTTTCTCTTCGTGACTGGGCCCGATTAAACCATTTAGCATGCCGGATACAGCCCATGGGCCGTATATTTGACACCCCT
>NC_050514.1:9925137-9929316 GCF_002922805.2 Oryzias melastigma
TGGCTGCTTTTCCTTTGCTCCCCTTAGTGGCAGAATTACGCATTCCGGTCATTTATTTACAGAACCAAAACTCACCACAGGAATGAGCTAGAAACTTGCTCCTTTTTTTAACATCCTTATATATTTTTCTCTTCGTGACTGGGCCAGATTAAACCGCCTGGCAGGGTGGATACGTCCCACGGGCCGTATATTTGACACCCCTGATCTAAGGGCAGGGATGCCCAGTTTAACCCAGACTGTTTAGTTTAGTGACCAGCTGTCATTTATACTTTATGATTGACTTTATGTTTTTGTAAAATTACTGATGTGAAGCCCATTGACAATACTGTATCTTGATATCGGGCTATATAAATAAAACTGAACTGAATGACGACACTCAAATCTACCGATCAACCAAACCCTGCTCCACACGTTGTCCCCCCTCTTCCCTCACAACAGTCTGTCCAAACTTAAATCCTGAACTTCTCCATGACCTTCAAATGGTTCAAAATTCAACAGCTCAGATCATCACTAAGACCTCCCTCTCCCACTACATCACACCAACACTCCAGTAGCTGCACCGGCTCCCGGTTCAATCCAGAATCCACTTCAAACTCCTCCTATACATTATTAAAGCCGTCCATAACCTCACTCCTCCGTATCTCTCCAATTTGGTCCAGAATGCAACACCATATCGCTTCCTGAGATCTAGAACACAGACCGCCTTCTTACATTTAAAACAAAACTCCAAACCATCTGATCAACTCATCATATTCCTCGTTGTCTCCACCACTATCTCCTTTTTCACCATGTTTATTGATTTGAAATGTGTTTTAACTTGTTTTTTGTACAGTATCGTGGAGGGCCTTGAAAGGCGTTTTTAAATGTAAAATGTATCATGATGAAAACAATGCAACTATTAAAAAAAGAAAGCAAATATACAAATCACATCAATTATACCATGAATTAAAAACCATAGAAATAAAAATGCAAAGACATGCATTGATAATAATCATAATTAGAACAAATACAAGTTAAGGTATTTAACTAAATGTTACCCTTGTGTCATCTAAAACCAGTTTGTCTATTCTCCTCTGATCTCTGACTTTTTCTGCTATTCACTCTGAATATTTCCTCCTTCAGTCCTTTCTGAATGAACCCTGGAGAAGCAGGAAAATCCCAGCAGATCAGCATTTTCTAAAATACCAAACAAACATTCAAATCCACTCAAATCTCTTTTACTCATTTTGACGCTCAGTTTGAACCGTGGCTCGTCGTCTTGACCACGTCAACATGCTGAAATGCTTGAGCTGCTCCCATACAATAAGTAATCTGTGTTAACAAGCTATTACGCTGATGCTCTGACAAACTCAGGTACCAGGCTAGAAAGCAAAGTGTACAAAACATGCACAAGAAGAGGTGATTAATTCATCAAAACGAAGAACTTTCAGCAGCTTCCTCAGCTACCCTCCACTGGCCTCTACATTTTTGAGAAAGCAGCTCCGGAATTGAAAGCTTTTGCAGAGCAGAAGTGATGACACTCCAGTCAGCTAATGGTGAAGGATGCTGACAAAAACGACTCCGTTCAGGAGACCGGTCGACATCTCCGTACGACCCGTGAGGAGGAATCTTTTTTTAATGTTTGTCCAACAAATCTAAAAGCACAGTTTGCATCATTAGATAAAACAGATTCCCTGTGATGCAGCACTGCAGCGTGATTACTTTGAAATATAGTAATTATTCCTAGTAAACAACTATTTCTGTCTGAGCTTTTGTACAGCCTGGATTTTCTTCCTACTAACAACTTTCCATGTCAAAGTAGATCAACTTTAAAGCTCTTACGGCTTACTTTGAAGTGGTGGATTTCTTCATTTATTTATTTGTTGGCTCATTTGTTTCTTTTTTTGCAGCTTTGTGCATATTTTTCTCTTCAGTTCCTAAAAGCAAAAACAATTCTTACTTTACTGATAAAAAAAAAATTAATAAATGATTCATGGAGTTAAAAAAAAGCAGAATTCAATTAAGCAAAATAGGAGCTCTCCTCACTGAAAAAAGCATAATGTTGATCCGTAAAGTGTCTTCGGCTTTGAATGCCGCCAAAGCAAAAGCCCTCTTGATGGTGGAAAAGTTCAATTACGTGAATTGCTTTTTGGCGTGTAATTCTATAAAAATGTAATGAAACTTGTTCAGGCGTCTCAGAACGACAAATTAGGGCAGTTTGGGCGCAGACAGACATATGGTTCTCCAGGAAAAGCTTTTCTGACGGAGGGATGAAGACGAGGTGCAGCTGCTGGAGTCGGTGAGTGGGCAGCAGCACTGATGTAAATCTGATTTTGCAGTCATCCACTTCACTGAGTAACAGAGTGACGGGTCTGCTCTGAGACACTGCAGTGGACCGGCTGCTTGGGTTCAGCGTGTATTCACAGGCAGAGCGGACGAAAGAGGCTTGCAGACGTCAAGGCGGGTTAGAAACAACAAATTGCAGCTGGAATAGTGGAGACATGCTAAGTCACATCCAACCTCACCTTTTTCTGAGGAGGTGAAAAATAGGACAGTCCGCGGTCATCCCAAGATTCACAGACTTTATTAAAGGTCTCATTTGTGAAAATTTCCTGTTATATTTATGGCATCCATCATCCATCCATTCAGACTCACAGGATACTAGAGATAACCTACTGTCTGTCAGAGACAGGGTGCATTCTGGATGTTTGCCGCTCCATCACAAGGCCGCACCAAGGCAGAAATCCACTCACCATCATAACTCTGTGACATTGTAGAGTCATCAGTCAACCCATGAAGCATGTCTTTGGACCGTGGGAGGAAGCTGAGAGCCCAGAGGAAATCCACACATGATGAGAACCTGCAAAGTCCAAAGTCATAAAAACTAGAAATGCTAATTTTACGGAGAGAATATACTATCATCTGGTTGATTTATACATTTTGTCTGCATGTTTGTGTGTGTAACTTTGGGTTGTGTGTGTAATTCTTCATTTGTTACTCATACAATGCATTTTGTGCATAACTGCGTACTTGTAATTGTGCATTCATCTGTAGAAAAATCTTTAAATTAAAAAAAATACAAAAAGTGTGCACAAATTGCTTGTTACACACACAAAAGTCTATCAGATTTGTATGTAAATGTGGTTTTGTGTGTGCGTAACAAGCAATTCATGGGAAATTTTCAAAGATTTGTGTGTAGTTAGTGTCAAGCTGTTGTAATTTTAAGTTGTACATGTGTAAAGTGTATTTTGTATTTGTACTATATTTGTACACGTGAATACACAATTGCAAGTACACAAAGTTATGTACAAAATGTATTGTATGTCATAAACCAAGAATATATCGGATAATACTAAATTTTCTCCATATAATTTGCTCTAACTTTGCCCCATTTTAAAAAGTCTGACCGTCCTTGAGTCTGATGGAAAAAAAAAAATCACTGGCAGAGCTGCATGTGTGGAGTGTGTGCTTGGAACAAACAGTGTAAGCACAGAATGGTTGTGGCGGTCCGTTGTGCATCTTTTATTCTGTCTCTGGTGTGTCTCTAGAGGAGGTCACAGAGACGATGTAAGCAGAATCTGGAACAGAAGAGGCTGTGACCATGTACTGTTATGGAATTAAAATTCATCTTTTGATCTATTGTAAAAGGATTCCCATTAGTCTTTTAATTATTATTGTGCCATTTTTCACCCAAATCAATAAACCTGTGTCACTTTTTAGGACATAGTTTCTGCAGAAACTATGTCCTAAAAAGTGACTGCTTTTAAAATTAAGCTTAAAAACGGCATCGTCATCATTAAAACACTCCAGGAAGTGCTTTTACAGTAGATCAAAAGATAATCAGTGGGACTTTAAGCAACTTATTCTTACTTTTTGTACTAACCAGAAACAAAAAATAAAACCACATAAAACAACTTACCTTTAAAAAAATGTAAGAGGTTTTCCATAAATATCACATTTTTTAAGTTTATGGCTGTAGGGTTTTTTCTTAAAATTGATGAAAACACCAGAAAAGGTGTTCGCTGGTTTGAGACTTAAACAAGTCTTAAAACACATTTCCTGAACTGTTTTAAAGAGCTAACGAAAATGTATTTTTCTGAATTTATTGTGGAGTTTTTTTATTTTTGTCTAAATTATGATATTATTTCACTCCATGTTCTATTTTTGGTTCAATTCTCTGTTAAAACTGCATGTTCTCCT
>NC_050514.1:9930311-9933104 GCF_002922805.2 Oryzias melastigma
AACCAGAAACAAAAAATAAACCACATAAAACAACTTACCTTTAAAAAAAATTTAAGAGGTTTTCCATAAATATCACATTTTTTAAGTTTATGGCTGTAGGGTTAATCAATTAGGATTTTATTAGTTATTGCTCACAATTTGGTGGTACAAAACGTCACAGAAAATAGATCATAAAGCATCTGAAGCATGGATTCCATGTTGAAGATTTTTCAGGGCCCAAAATGATGAAACTTTGATTAGAACTTTTTCTTAAAATTGATGAAAACACCAGAAAAGGCGTTCGCTGGTTTGAGACTTCAAACAAGTCTTAAAACCCATTTCCTGAACTGTTTTAAAGAGCTAACGAAAATGTATTTTTCTGAATTTATTGTGGAGTTTTTTATTTTTGTCTAAATTATGATATTATTTCACTCCATGTTCTATTTTTGGTTCAATTCTCTGTTAAACTGCATGTTCTCCTCTTGCACTGCACTAACAGGCCCCTTAGAAATAAGTCAAACATTTTTAGTCCATTAACAGATTTTTTTAAAATATGCACAAAATCTGATAATAAAAATGTTCTAACCAACAAATCTTTTTTTCTCATTCTAATCACTGAAAGGATTAGTTTTCCATTGAAACACTTTCTAGATATTTTCTAACAATAAGACATTTTCTTTTCTTAAGATTCCTTTTGCAGTGTTTGGTTTCACATCATTCAGATTATTCACACCTTTGATTACTAATAATTAATATTGATTGCTTTCTGTCAGCACCTTTCCCATGATTCTCTCTTTTGCTTTTTGCACTCGTATCCTGTTACAAGAGAAAACTAAGTTCAAAGTATCCATAACTGAACTGATCAGGGTTTTAATGGCTCCTGCAAATGTCAGAGTCCTCCACGTGCCAAGAGCCGACCTTTACCGGACCTCAAATCCCTCATCGAGATCAAAACACCTGAGAAACCTCCGATTATTTATCAAAATGTCACAATATTCCATTTTCTTTGGGATGGTGGGAATGTGAACGCGTAATCTCACCTTTTCCCGCTTTGTAACGGAGCCACTTTGCTTTAGGGTGCTATTACCTGCTTGAGGTTCACTGCTCCTGCTGGGGTGAAATCATTTACTCTTGTCAACCAACACACAAACCCATTACAGGCGACAAGTGCAGCAGACATGCATTGCATTAGCATCAGCAGAAACATAAAGTGTAGATGTTTTTTCTGAGAAAAAGCCATCAGTGGCTCTCATATTTGCATTTTTATTAGCTATTAGAGTCTGAATGATTTCATATGTAATCGTGTAAGCGTGTCGTTACGCAGCTCACACATCCAGACATTACAATCTCATACTTGGTCATCCTTCTTTCAAATATAGCAAACACTTTTTTTTCCTTTTCAAATGTGCAGTTGTGTATTTTCAGACACCTGTTCATTCTTGTTTTGTTTTGCTTCTGCATGCAGACCATCCTGCTGCTGGTGAAAGTGTGAGTGGAGCATCAAGCCGCTGATATATTACATTCAGCAACACAGAGACAGGTTTCTCTTTCATTACTGCACCAATTATTCATACAAAGGTTTGCAAACAAATAGGACTCCTATTTGAAATGGAGCAAATGAAAAGGAGGATTTTTCATTTTTTGGCCGAATTGCTTCACCTTTGTATAACTGTTAAAAGCAGTAATTTTCAGACTTTCACATGAGAGACAACAGCTTTGAAATCACAAGTATCTATTTTCTACGGGGAAACAAATAAGCAGGCTTTTGATTAAGAATGTTCATATTGCTTCTTCTTTAACAGTAACATTTTAGTTATTCGTCTTTATTTTTTGGGACTGCTCAGCTCATGAAACCAGCATGGATATAAGCATGTGTGCATCCAAAGAAGGCACATTGAAGACTCCAGCTCATGGCTGCTTACACAGAACAGGAAATGTCCTTATAAGGAATAAGATACAAAAGGTTTGTGAAAGTCCTTTCCTTCTGGGATTATTCATGTGGGATCAAGACCCAAATTGAGCTACTTTTGCTAAAAGTTTGTTTTTTTGCACACTTCATTTCTTATTTTATGAAAACATTTTTTTGCAACTTTTATGTCAGATCAGTACAATTCTCAAGCACAAATATGACACTGTTTATGTCCCACAGCCGTCCTGGACAGCAAGAATCATTTGGTTTCTTCTTTCATACTTCACCTTTTAGTAAAAGTTTTCCTCCACCACATAATCAAATAATACTTAACAAAATTTGGACGCACTGACCCAGAAAAATAAATGAGTGACATAGTGACCAAACCCCAAACCCCCAAAAAATAATGACATCACAGCGAGAGAAACTGTAAAAAATGAACGGGTCCACAATCTTTTATAGGGTTCAAATGTTGTCAAATACATTAACATAACCAAAACATAGATATCCAAAGAAAAACGTGAAGTTATTATGGGATGGCGACAGGACCTACGGCTTGGCGACCATTTTGTGGCAAAGTGTGAAATTTGGTAAATTTCTTATTTTTCTACGACGTGGGAGAAGGAAACTTTTGGCATTAAAATTCACCCACACATGACGGGTTTTATACTAAATTAAAGTTTTTTCATACTTTTTTATTATGTGACTCTTTTTTTTATTGACAAATTGATGAATGCATTATTACATTAACCCACACGGAGCACCAGACCAGTTGAAACCAGTCTGGGGGAGTTTCAGGGACCTAACAAAGATATGAACCTTAATGGCAGGAGCAGGAACATGGACACTGACCACTCAAGATGAAGGTTAGGTGAAGATGACCATTTCCTGCCAGACATTGGCTT
>NC_050514.1:9934286-9974560 GCF_002922805.2 Oryzias melastigma
GTCACGCCATCACAGACGCAAACTAATGGGATTCTGAAGATACAAAACAAGAAATTTGAAAGAGGAGGAAATGTGTTGATAATTGACGGTGCAAATCTGTAAAACTTTCCATCAAAGGTCCAACAATTTGTTTTAAATATTCAATTTTTAATATTTAATTTAAGTACTTGACGCTTTCCCTGGGGGAGTGGTGAGCTCCAGACATAGCTGCACTCAGTAATCATTTGATGATTTAACGTCTCAATCCAACCCCTTAAGACTGAGTGCCAAGTAGAGTCTTTGGTATGACTCAGCCTGGATTTAAATTCACCCAACCTTCCAATCTCAGGGCGGACGCTCTACCACAAGGTCACTGAACTGGTCCTTACTGTTAAAAAGTTGAATTCATAACACAAAATCTGAAATAGTCGAACATCTTCAGGTGAGACTATGCAGCACCCATGTCTGTGATCAGTGACGAGGCTCACATCTGAAGGTGAAACTCGTTTATCCTCCCCCATGCGTGCCTCACAGGCAGCCTGTAAAAAACAGAAAACCTACTTAGGAACGAATGAAAGGGAGCCCAGCTTCCAGCAGGTCAGATTAGCTGCTGATCCCTGCAGCCTGTGACAGTTTGTGTTGGTGAGAATTCAAATCCTCACTCAGCCAAAGCAGATTTGATTTTTAAAACATGTTTCATTCTGTCACTATAGGTCATATTTTTCGGGCTTGGGATTTTCATTTTAGATTCCTCCTTGTTTTGACATTTGCTTTTTTCCAGATGGTTTGGATTGAATCAGAATCAGTGATTTTATCCCAGAAATGACAGCATGCTCACAAACGTTTAACTTCATCACAAGTTAACAAATTCCACCTTCAGGATCTTGGTAAAAAGAATTGTTTTAATAAAAAGTTCAGCTTGAGCTCAGCCAGCACTAACAATTTGGCTTCCTGTCCCATTTGACCGTGGACTGGACTTGTGTGGCTGTTTGCGGCTGTCTGCCTGGACTGCTGATGCTGGCACTACTTTTCCTCTGCTGGGTGGCGCTGCAGGGCTCTCGGTGCGCATCTGTTTCTTCTGCGCCTGCACGGCTGAAAGTTGAGACCAGCAGAATGCAGAAAACTCTGGATGCGTTTGCTTGCCTTTTATTTTTAAGACGTGAATTTGGTCAAACACATGGCGTACCAATGTCACCACAGCATGAGACTCGTTTAACACGACAACAAAACCAACAGCTTTTGCGTATTTACAGCAGACATTCGGCTTCACTCAGTATTTCCATAAATCCAGGACTTTTCTGTGGTGGTTGGACGTCTCCCTGCAGAAAGCACCTGCTCACATCTCATCATTAAAAGCAGAGGGTGATTGTGATGCGCAATTGCGCGGTCTGTGGAATCCGGGTATGAGAAATTGAGTGTTTTATTAAGAAGAAGATCTATTTGTTTGATATTGGAGCAGAGAAACCGTGAAAGCGCAGTGATTTAGGTGACCACATCACATTTTCTGCAGGATTTCAGTGCCTTTCAGCTGTGCGCATCTGCGCGTCCGGCGCGTCCTGGCACCGGTTTGCCCGCGCATTACGCACAGCCCTGACAGTCGCTCCGTTATATCATCCTCTGTAAATCATCCCCCGAAGTTTGTCCCTGAACTCCTTCCTCATGAGGCAGTAGATGATGGGGTTCAGGCAGCTGTTGGTGTGCGCCAGGCACACGGTCACCGGGAACACGTAGGTGTGGACGATGTAGTAACTTTTGTCCCAGTTGGCGGCGTTCAGCTTGACCAGCACACTCCAGAAGGTGATGGCGTGGTTGGGCATCCAGCACACGAAGAAGGACAAGACGACGATTGTGACGGACTTGGTGACCTGGGATCTGCGTTTGGGGTTGCTGCTTTTCATGCTGCGCTTGTGGATGAAGCGCAGCAGCATGAAGTAGCTGACGGACACGATGACCATGGGCAGCACGAAGCCCACGGTTATCTTCTGGATGTGGTAAAGCGCCAGCCAGTACTGTCCGCCGGGGAAGCGCAGCAGGCACAGCTTCTCTCCGGTCACGTTGGTCACTGCGGAGAAAATCGAGGTCGGCGCGGTCGCAAGGGTCGCCAGCGTCCAGATGAGCGCGCAGATCCACTTGGTGGAGCAGGACTTGTGCGCTGTTCTGTTCTTCAGAGCCGACGCCACCGACCAGTAGCGCGTGACGCTCATGGCAGTGAGGAAGAAGACGCTGGCGTACATGTTCATCACCGTGACCGACAGGATGATTTTGCACATGGCGTCTCCAAACGGCCAGCTGAAGTCCATGGCGGTGTCCACGGCCCAGAAGGGCAGCGTGAGCACGAACTGCAGGTCCGTCACGGCCAAGTTGAGCACGAAGAAGTTCACCCTGGACTTCCTCCTGTCCTGTTTCACCCTGATGAAGAAGAGCACCAACAGATTCCCCACCAGCCCCGCGGCGCACACCACGGAGTAAACGATGCAGATGAGGAACCGGAGAGCCGGGCTCCCGTCCGCGGTCACGTCGATGTCCTCCAGGTTGCTGAAGAGGTCCAGCTCCGCCTGGGACATGTTGGCGCGGACGCTCTCATTGTCCTGACTCATGACTGCTGTTCATACCGGAGAGCCGCGTTTCTGTCCATCCTGAAGTGATGCCATCCCAACTCCTCTGCCTGCGTCCACCCACACCCTCTCCACGCCGTCTCCTCCGCTCTCCAAAGCGCAGCACAGCTGGCATCCTTCCTCCACCCCCTGTCAACCAAGCTGTGGGTGTGGTTAAGGGTGGCGAGGTTAAATAGTCCCATCACTCCTGCGCGTAAAAAGGCGCACTCCCATCATTATTCTAACATGAATCTGACACTAATATCAGATTTAATAAAACAAAGAATCAAAGCTCCACTATGATTGTTCTGTAGTGTGAAAACATATCTCACAACATTCTTTTTTTTATATTGACTTATAAAATTGTTTACAGCATCGAAACAAAAATATATGACAAATTTAAAAAAAGTCAGAGAAAATCTCTAAACAACACAATATTTTATGCAAATATTATGCAAATGTCATCTAAAAATTAGGATTTATATTTCTGTTAATGTTTTCAAAAAATGTACAATACAGTATCCTAAAATATCCATTTCATATGTTTTATAGCCGGCACGAAGTTGAGGAGCCTGGAGATGATCCCACTTTATGCTACATCCAGGCCAGCTTTCAGGACACAAAAGTACCTGTTTTAGTGGAACAAAGCAGCCAACTACCAGCCCTAGACTAGAAAAGTGTAAAATAAATAAATCAAAGCCTAATAAACCAAATAAAGAAAAAAAAACCCTTTCAATTCCAGGTACAAAGAAATAATGTCAAAAACAGAGCTACTAAAGCTAAAATAAAGCCCTAATGATGCTTAAAAAAGACCAAAATAAAACCTTAGACCTCTACAATAGATGTCCATGACTCGTCCTGCTTGTTTTGTTCTCTGTTCTCGCCTGTTTTTGTGCAGGTCTGCTCTGGCTCCTTGTGCTGCCCCGCCCACTTCCTGCTGGAGGAGTTCACAGCTGCACCTGATCACTTCATTTAGCTGTTTGCCAATTTAAGTTGTTTCATCTCTCTGTGTTGGAGTGTCTTGCATGTTGTGCACTAGTTTCTATGTTAGCTATCCCCTTCTCCCCATCTTGAAAAATGATTTTTTTTGCCATTAAATAAGTTCCAACTAATCCTTCTGTGTCCAAGCCTTCTCTGGTTCTTGAACTTTAGCCGTAACAGTTGATTCGATAACTAATATACATCTACTGTAGATGTCTACTGGACATCTTGCATGTAAATGCAAGTCTACATGTTTAGAACTTTGAGTCTGAACAACAACTAGACACTATTGTGCTGCAGAAGATCAGAAAATGTGCTTTAAGATCAATGTAATGATAATTAACTTTGACCAATATTTGACATCTAAACAGAAATGTTGGATTGTTGTTTTGATGCGGTTAAAATTTTTGATGTAAAATGTAAGTATTTCTATTTTTAAATGAGTAAACACTAGGATTCTAAGAGTAACAAAATAAGAGTTTTCAGAGATGTCCTGTAGACATTACAATAGATGTATATTAGTTATCTAACAAAGTCGACTTAGCAATGCAAAAAAAAAAAAAAACTTTCAGTAATAATGCCAAAAAATACATAATATTGCCAAAAAAGACTTAGCAGTGCCAATAATAATAATAAAAAAAGCTAAACATGCCAAAGAAAAGACTTCACAATGCCCCCAAAATACCTTAATTATGCAAAAAAGATTTAATCAAAAAGAAAAAGACTTCATAATGATAAAAAAAATCCAATAATAGTAAGACCAAAAAAAAAAACTAATAATTTCAAAAAGACATAATGCTGAATAAAAAAAGATAATAATGCCAAAAAATAATTTTCCTGCTAAAAGTAACCTAATAATGCCTTAAAAAGACATAATAATGCAGGAGACCCTCCGGTGGTAGTGCTAAAAACAGAGAACAGTGAAAAAAGGTCTAATAATGGCAAATAAAAGATCTATTATTGTAAAAAAAACCCTAATAATAAAAGCTTGAAAAGTTTAGTCTAACGACTCACTGCTGCCCTCCAGTGTCCAGTTTGAAACACAGCACTGTAAACACAGTCAAATCAGCGGTTAATATTCAAATAAGTTATAAACCAGTATTTAAGTAGCAGAATGCGTTTTATTACATCTACTTTTCTACATAAACAGGGAACATTCAATAAGTAAACAATTTCTTTCAATGCAGGTAATAAATATTTTTTCCACTTGGTATCTTTGTACAAACTGACATGGGTCTACTGTACATCGTCTTCTCCGTCCCTCCTGGAAAAGCCTTTATCTGTCAATGATTTTCTCGGTTTGGAGCTTTGAAACGAATCCTGTGAATAAGGCAGTGAAGGCAGACGTCAACTCAAGTCTGACAGATTCTTTCAGTTGTTACAGAGACTAAGTGGCCACAGTCTTTTTTTTTTCAATAATACAACTTTCATTTTCTAAAAAAAATATATAAATTATTTGATTCTCTCACTCTGAACGGACACACGACAGCATACAAAAAGACAGCAAACACCCACGTTTGAATGGAAGGTTTCTGTTTTCAGCTTTACAGGACAGAAAACACACAAGTTTCCCTTTTGTTTCAGCGAGACTAAAGAGCTGAGCTGCTTTTTCAGGTTCCCAATAAAGCTCATGTGTCTTCAGGAATAAAAGTTATGAGACAGGAGGGAGAGAAGACGCAGGAGCGGAGGAGGGGGAGGAGGATTTGACTTTTTTTGGTTTTCCCATTCTTGTTTGTCGAGCACTTCAACAGAAACACATTCAACACTGTCTGCCCTGGTACGACACGTGCTTCCTGCTCTTCAGCTGCATGACATGTGAGGAGGAGGAGGGATAAATTAATGAAAGTCTCGATGCAAATCACAGACGCTGAAAGCAGACTCGAAGCAGGTCGACAGTGAAGCAGACATGAAAGCTGCTCATGAAAGCTCAGGTGCTGATCTCTGATTCCATAAACTAAAAGCCGGAAGTTTGGGAACTTTTCCTTAAACCTTGATTACTTTCAAAACAAATGTTATTGCTGATCTACGGTGGCCTAGAGGGGCAAATCACATCAACATGTCACTCAAAGCAAAAATATAAATAAGCAAAACAAATCAATTCAGTTTTTTGGGAATGTTGTTTTGGTTTCTAAAATTCTTGTGATCTTAAACATGTTGGTGTGATTTACCTTCAGGGCCACCGTACTGATCCCTGATGCTCTCATTAGCTTGTGCGATGTCCTGACACTCATCTGTGAGCAGTGTGCCGTTCAGTCTGCAGGGGCGACGGGGAGGGGGGCTCTACAGTCTTCTCCTTCACATCCCACAGGCTCTCATGGGGCTAAGGTCTGAGCGGCGAGGGCTTTTCATGCTCCCTCAACCACAGCTTTACGCTCTGAGTCCAATCGGACCTGACAGGAACACCTCCAAACGTGTCTGGAGGAGAATGGAGAGATCTGCAGCTGGACACAGCAGGTAAATCGATGTTTGACATTTTTCCTTCAATCAAATCTGTTAAAATTAAATATTATAACGAGTAAAATCTATTTTTATTTTTTTTTTTTTTTTTTACACAAGAGGCCGAAACGTCTGCGATTTGTGGATGTACTTGTGGATGAAATTGCATGGATCTTCATTTGGCGTGGCTCGATTTGGCCAATCATTTTGAGCCAATAATTTAATTAAAATAACAATGGAACGGACTGTTCATCGGCTGATCAAAAGTTTAAGACCAGAGCACAAAAAAAATCCTGCTCCTTCCTCAAAGATGTCTTCATGAAGGGCATTTTTGTCAGCTTCTCTCAATATCTAACATACTTTCATTTTTTAATTAACACAATCACCGTCATTCCAGTAGATTTTGAAGGAGAAAAGCGGCATTTATAAATGACAATAACTCAAAGAAAACTGGAGCTTTCATCCACAGACAACAACAGCAAACCTCCTCAACAGGTTGCTCAGAGATGATGTCAGCAGTCTCTTTGTTCCTAAAACAAATCTAATCCCCGTCAAACTAACGAATGCTAACATTAACTTCTTTGAGGCTTATAGGGAAGAATTATCCACCGCGGCTCTTTTTTTTTTGGATCAGAAGGCAGCAGCTTCCTCACAAGTCCTGAAGAAGTCATTCAAATGACATGAAAGTCAAAAGCTCCCAGGTGACAGTGACTCACTCTGCACAGAAATCAACAACATCATCTAGACAAACATAAATAAATACAATACTGCACAGAACTGTTACTTCTCTCGTGGCGGATGATGGGAGTGAGATGGAGAGGAGGCTCCCGGAGAGGAAAATAAAGTTACAAACGGAAGAAAGAGAGTTGGTGGATGGGGGGGTTGAACGGGACAGAAGTGGAGGGGAGCTGCTGTCAGAAGTGATTAAGTCACCGCGGATGTGATAATTGGGCAGTGGAGTGTGCGGCAGGTTTCTGGAAGGGACTGGCACACGGAGGGGTGGGATGATAGCAGCAGTCAGCGTGGAGGGGGGGGTTTCAAGGACACATTAGGGGAAGGGGGGCAGCACAGTTCCCTTTCACTACAAAGCCAAGTATGATACATTCATAGAGCATCCCCAGACAGGACGTGCATTTTGGAAAAGAAAACAAAAATGACCCAAACATGACTCCGCCGTATGTATGGCGAAAAAACTAAAAACCTGGGTTATAGAGGTCAGGTAAGGGGGTGGAGCATTTAAGACAGTAAAATGACGTTTCCCAAACGCGGACATGGACAGGCACTAGTTTGAACTTGGTCACATGCCGTCACGCCGCCCGTGTCTTTAAAAGGTCTGACGCTGCTACAACAGCTTCACTGGAATTCCTGTTTAACAGTCAGCTAAGGAGACGAGACAGAAGGGGACAGAGCGTCCCACCGGGAACACACCGAGACGGACTACAAACACTGGCACGTCGATGCGACCGCACTCCCACCGCTCTGACCTTTTTTCCTAAAAGTACCTACTGCGTTTTTTTATTTTTTATTTTTGGCATTGTGCAAAAGAAACAAAAACCCTCCCAACTCAAAAGATCTAAAACTGGCAAGTATAAATAAATGCTTTATGCTGGCAGAGTCTTTCAAATGAAACACTAGAAAAGGCTAGCTTGCTCCCGCACACTCCCAGAGCGTTAACCTGAAGGTCAAAGGGAATGCATATATAACTGTTTAAATATCATACATAACTTAAAAAGAAAATAAAATTACACCATTAAACTGTAAAGTCATTGTCTGAAGAAAAAAAACAAACATGTGGAGTTTGGAAAAGAGCATGGAAGTTCATGTTGGAGAAAAGACAAAAACATGGCAACAGGCGTTTATATAAGCTTCAGCCAGAGGAAGAGACTCCTCCTTCCTCCACCTCCAAACAGAGATCCGAGCAGCTCACTACACTGACAGTGTTCGGGTTGAACATACAAAAGTAAAAGAGGAAAATAGATTTTGTTCTTTGTACACGGTGCCACACCTTTGCTTCTCATCTTTGTTTAAAAAAGTTCCAACGTCGTGTGTTTTGTTTTTTTCTCAGGTAGCATCTTTGCCGTTTGTGCCGGGCTGGCAGCAGAACAGCAGAAATCAGGAGTTCATGCGTTTCTGATCTGCAGCATGGACGCCACCGCTGACCCCTTAAAGTGACAACATCCAGTTTCGGAACTTGTGCTCTCCCTTTAAGTGGCTGAGTCCTGGCACATCCCCACCGACCGGTCAGTCCGGTGGGGGTCAGTCTAGTTCCTGGAGTCAGCTCGTGAACGGGTTGGTTACTGCATTGAAGCTGGGGCCCAGACTCTTGCTCCGGCCCCTCTCGGGTCAGTCCAGCGATATGACGTCGGGTATCCCGCTGTAAATAGCTGCCACTGCATCGGTACCGCTCCGGCTGGCCACCACCCCGGGGTGTGTGTGTGTGTGTGAGGAGTGTGAGCCCGTGAGGGAGGACGAGTGTGTTGAGTGAGTATCCCGGAGGCTGCTGGATGACACCAGGCTGCTGCTGCTGCCAGAGTTGCTCGCCCCGTTGCTGGGCGCCGTCAGTGAGGTGGCGGGGGACGCTCCTGATTGGTTGAGGTACAGCTGGGTGGCGGAGGAGGAGGAGTTGTAGGGCAGGAAGCGGTTGAAGAGCAGCTCGTGGTCATCTGAAGCCGAGGCAGCGGCTGCTGTCGCCATGACCATGTTGTAATGCTGGAAGGAGGAGGAGTCACAAGTGGGTGAGGTCAGTCCACACAGATGAAGAAAACATGAAATACACAGGTGAGTCTGAACTTTATTCATCTTATACTTTTAAAACTAACTAACCAACTACTTAAAACTAACTAAAGCTGCTGCAAAGTGAATCTGCACCAAGTCTATTCATATATTGAGGCATAAAAGTATTCAGTCAGCCACCAATTGCAATAACAAAGCAAAACTGTGTTAACAGAAGCCCTATTATCAGATGTGAAAGAAAATAATGTGGTGTCATCAAGATAGTTTGTAAATTAAAATTCTGATTAGTAAATTAGATTTGAAACTTTCAGTTTCTCTCATTTAATTTATAGTCTTGCCTACATCAGTCTCAGAGCACCGACTAGAACTTGAGCCTCCAGAGCCACATGCAGGTCCTATTGTGGATCTTTGGCTTCCAAGAAAAAAGTTAACCAAAAATGTGTTTATAGTTTTAAAACAAATGTTTTGTCACTTATGTTTAGATTTTTAACATGATAAAATATGTATTTTATTTTGAAAGGAACTCAAATGAGCTTCTGTTAAAAGTAAGGAAGTTAAAGTTGTTATATATACAAAAATATAGCACTATCATATTCAATTTTTGTAAATATTTAAACTACATTTATAAATAGATTGATTAATAGCCATGAAAACATAAAATAAGAGCATTTTTGAAAAACAGTAAGGTGGGATATTGTGGTTCTAACCGGGTTTTAGTTTGTAAGAAATTGGACCAATTGTTTTTTTTACTGTTTTTTTTACAGTTAGTAACCCCCTGAACTATAACATGAAAAGAGGTCCAAGAAATCTGTCCTATTTGTAGATTTATCAGTAATAGTCTGTCCTTAAAGGAAAAAGGGGAAACGGAAGTTAAAAATGAAAAGTAAAAAGAGGTCAACCTACAGGAAAAGAGCAAAAATCAGGACTACAGCTGATTCAACCGTCGGAGCCAGAGGCTCCCCGAATGGCAAAATAACCAAGAAGAATAAAGAAAGACCCAAAAAGGATATTGAACCCCAACTAAAGCAGCAAAACCCAACAATCTAACAGAATCATGTTCTCCTCTGAAGATCATCTCTCTCTCTGCCTCTGGTGACGGCTGAGATTAAAAGCATTGAGAGGCTTGATGTACACACCTGTGCCACCTGCACAAGGGAGGGCTCACCAGCAGCAATTTGTATGTTTAATTTTATCGTTTTATTATCAGAATCAGTATTTAATCAAATGTACTGGGCAGTTAGATTTCCCTAAAGAAAGCCTCATGAAACACTGTGTTCCTCCATTGAGTCATTTTTGCTGTCATTAGATCACTTCAGTCCTTCTGCTCTTCTCCGTTTGGGTTCCTTCAAAAAGTAACTGCATAATGAAGTGGATATTGGGCCTTGAAGGTTGGAGTTGTGGAGCGTGACCGGCATGATTCACATTTCTTTAAGCTTCTGAAGAGACTCTAAAGTGCAGAAGAAAAAGTTTCACACCCAGCAGGAAGTGTGTAACTTTAGGCTGAGCTTTTGACATGTATTTGTTTTTTCTTCTAATTCCTCACAAGTTCCTTAATTGATCTTAATGCCATTTACCTTTAAAGTGGCTTCAATGGAACAGTCACAGATTAATCTGTAATTTGGGGAATTTTGGAACTATTTCCAATTGTCAAAAATCACACAAAGATCAGCTGAGTGAACACAAAAATGACTTTTGATCTCTTTAAAAGCTCTGATTCAGACACTTGACTCTATGACAAAAAGGAACTGACCTTAGACGTAATAAGTGGTTGTGCTACACTTGGAGACAGAGCTTGTAATCAAGTATTTGTGATTGGTGGCGACGAGAATCTTAATGTGAGTGGAGGAATTATTATTTGGCCTCTGTAAAATGATTGTAATTTGGTCACAATGGAAGCTTTTCTCATATGAAGGGTCTATTTAAGGTCATAATCCAGCATCTCACACTTGTTCCGAGCTTAGAGATGGATCTGCTGCTATGTTTGATCAAAGTTCTGCTGTTTTTGAGCTTGATTGCTGAACTGACGGACAGACACTCTCCCCTCAGGGTTCCATCTGTTCTGATGAATCTGTTCGGAGCCGTAGAGCAGCAGACCATAATACTACCACCCCCGTGTTTGACTATAAGGATCCTCCGATGAAATACTTTCTGGTTGGGATTTAAACCATAAAAAAACTTCCATACCTGTCTCTGTAGACCACAGGAGGTTTGTCCAGAAATTCTGGGAATAACCCAGATGGTTTTACCGCATGTGAGATGTTATTTTTTCTACTTTTTGGTCAGCAGCCGCTTTCATGTATGTTGATTTGACTCTTTCTTATCATGACCCATAGACCCATTTAATATTTTACATCTTTCTATGATTATTGTTATTTATTTAATTATTTGTACTTTCCTTTGCACTGAACAGCAAAAGAAATTCCTGGAAAAAGGGTTGCTGACGTCCTTCCGTCGTTTCATGGGACACCTCCTTGATTTCTGTTCCTCTGTTCTCTTCGATGGCTGCATGATTATGAGATTTTTTAGGATCGTTTCACTTTGTCAAAAAGCTTTTGTTAGAAAAATTAATTCTTGATTCAACAGATCTGACTGTACTGTAAGATTAAACTCAGATTTTAACTGTTTATGGTTTTTGGAGCGGTTCAGGAAGGTTTAAAACAGCTTTATTTTCCTTTACGAGAGTAAAAGTGCATTGTGGTTTCACTCAGCAAATCTCTGGTAATAAAGGTTGAAGGATCTTAACCTCTTAGGTGTGACAGACTCTAGACTGAGCTGATAGCTTTGTGCAGCTCCTTTTCATTCATTGTTTCCCCTTCAGCTCTCAAGATCTTAAGACAACACGGGATTGAGCGACACTCGACTGAAAGATTTATAAATCTGTGTTTGTCCATGTTTTCTGTCAGTCTCAGTGAAGACACTGAGGTTATTCTCACTCTACAGTGGGAAAAAAAACCCTGGTTTAGTTGGAGTCGTCTGTGAGCGGCACATTCATTTGCATTCATCCTCACAGTATCAGCTCGCAGCAGAAATCTCACTGGCAGACGTGTCACAAATCAGCTTAATATTGCACCACTTAAGCCAAATGAGACAATGCTTGATTCACAACAAAATGAAACTGTTGATAAATGGTTTGTTTTTATACGTGCCCCCCCTCAAACACACACTCACAGCTCATGAGGGATAGAAACAGCCCTGCTGCTGTGAAATCCTACAAAAACATCAAGCACATTTTAATTGGCTGCACATAAGCCCCTCCAACACTTCTTTGCTTACTTTATAGTTTCTTCGGAAAATGCATTTGTTTATCAGAAATGCTCATTTTTGGGGTTTGGCTTTTGTTATTTCATCATTTTATGACCCTTGCAGCAGTTTATTAGGTTTTAGCTTTTTTACAGTCTAATTTCATCAGAATATATAAGCAAAAGGGTGAGAATAGTGAGTTACCTGATGATTGTCTACTTGAAGAAAGGAAAAGAAGTTCAGATCTGAAAATGAAACAAAATACAGTTAGTGCTGAAAAAAATGACACGAAGTTTCCTAAATTAATAAAAAAGCAATTAAAAACAGAATTAATTACAAGTCTTTTTAATGTAACTGTGCTTCACTGCAGTCACTTTTTCTGACATTTCTCACAAACCACTTTTCTTTCCTATCAACATCTGAGAGGAAGTTAACCCAAAAAACGTGTTTCCACAATAAAGGAGATGGTTTAGAAAAAAAAACATTAGCAAAGCAATAGTTTTAATGACCCACTCCAATGAAAATTCATGTTTTTGTGGCATTTTTCTCATAACGGAGGACATATTTAAAGACAATTTTGTTTAAAATTGAGTATTTTATATTCAAACTCTTGTGAATCAGGAGCAGACTAAAAAATGTAGTTTGAAAAAAGATTGTATTTGTTACAAAGAAAGTAAACTGGGAGGGCCACAGGCTCCCTGCTTTGCTCCGTTCTGATGTCTCCACTTACAGACAAATAGATCCACAAACGTCTTTGTTTTCTGTGTCTGAACTGGCACGTGGATCAAACTGTACAGCTGGATTCCTCCAAGATAGCTCCATTTTTGTTGCACCAGTAATGTTAGGTTGGTGGTGTGAGGATCCTGACCACAACTCAGAGGCAAATTTCTAACAAACTCCTGGTGCTCTGCAGAAACTACGTTCTAGAAAACGACATAAATTTTTGGATTTGGGCGAAAAATGTCATAATCATAATTAAAGACCACAGGAAATCATTTTACAATAGATCAAAAGATTATCGGGGTGGGACTTTAAGATTTAAAAAAGTAAAAATACCTAAATAAAATCACAACATTTCAAATGTAAAAAATAAAAAATGATGGTCGCTAATAAAAAATAATAGGATGAAAGTGTGAAGTCACTTCATGTGTTGGATCAGAGGTGGATATCCCAGGTTGTGATCTAGTGTCTTTACCTGACAGGTCGTTGGGGGTGTGATAATAGGGCCTGTAGTCCTGGATGAGTGGAGGGACTGGTGGGATGTAGCTGGTGTCCATGGCTGGAATGCTGGGGGTGCGGCTCACAGGAGAAGCCTGGTGGTGCAGGTTCAGCACACTGATGGAAACAACAGCACCAAGAGGAAAGAGAGCTCACTTAATTCATAATGAAGCGCTTGCTTCATGTTATATCAGCCGCTGAGCCGCAGAGCATTTTGTCTCCTGGAATTAACTCTCAACACAAACCTCTGAACGGTAACAGGATTCATTAAACTCAAATGAAGCAGCAGATGCTTTTGGCCTTAATGAATTTTAATTTGTCAGAATCAGCAGCTGCTCGGCTTTCAGGGGAAACATTCAAATCTCCAGAAATGATTGTTTGTTATCTAAAAGTTAACTTATCTTTCATCCTCCCTGGGATTTGTCAAGTATTTAATTCTATTTTTCCTCTTTAAGTCCTCCTGGAAATAATATTAGATGAACTTTAATCCAGTGTTCAAGTCATGAGTGGGAAGGGCAGATTAATCCTCTTCCTCTGGAAAGTCACACATCTCATTCCATGCAGATGATTCACTGCAGCTAAACTCATGAATCCTTCACCACCTGCACGTGCAGGAGCACCATAAACGAGCCTCACTTCCACTTCCTATGAAAGCCAAATGTAATGTGCTGCAGTCACATCACAGTCCTGGGGGTGTGTCTCACCCTTTGTTGATGACAGGCGGGGAGGTCGGGGACAAAGAGGAACACGCTCTTTTGACAGGAGGAGGAAGCGACGGCAGCGATGGAGGAGGAGGAGGTGGCGGCGGAGGTGGAGAGTCCGCTTCTTCTTCGTCTGAAGAGCTGTCCAGTGTCAAGTCGATCACTTCCACTTTCTTGGCGTTGCTGTTGCTGCTGTGGCTGGAAGACGAGGAGGTCAGCTGATCGGAGCCGTCTGACGTCCGGCAGGAGCCTGTAGAGGAAGGAACTCGGGTATCATTTCATGTGATCATTACTACACGTCAACAGTCCCACCCCACAACTAAAGAGAATTTCTGATGAACTTCTGCTGCTCTGCAGAAACTATGTCCTAAAAACATCAAAGGGTTTGTGATTATGAAATGTTATAATCATAATAATTTAAAAAAACAGTTAAAGCTTTTAAAATAGATCAAAAGATAAATGGAGTGGGACTTTACAGAAAACAAAACACTAAAAAACATAGCCAAGATGCTTTGGAGGTCAGTCAGGATTCACTCTGACACTACAATAAGACACATTCATTTTTTAATATTTAAGCTGCAAATAGCAAAGATCACAAGCTCTTCTAACATCCTCAGTCCCCAAACTCACCATCCAGTCCGTTGTTACAGGAGGCTGAGGACACCTCCTGCACTTCCTTCTTTGACCTCATGGGGGCCCAGCTGCCATCTTCCTTAAACTGGATCTCATCACAGTCCATGCAGCTGTTGAGGATTTCCACAAACAGCCTGCAAGCAAACACACACAAACACAGCTGTAAAAACATCCAGATAAACGTTTCACAACTGAAACTCGGGTTTGTCATTTATGTGAGGAGTCGAGTCAGAGGATTGAGCTATTTTATTCAATGCATCAGCTTTGATGATTGATCTTTTTTATTTTATAAAGAACACATAGATCTTTAGAGAAGCTCTCAGGGCGACAAAACTAGTGTATTTCCGCACTGAAACGGGAAAATAGTTAGTATTAAAAAATGCAATTAAACAGTATTAGAATGATTCAAATTTGAAATTAAGTAAATAATAACTATACTTCTCCCCCTGAGAAAAGAAGTCTCCTTTAAACAAGAGGGAGTTACCCATCGATGATGAGGTGCTCGTAGGGCGCCTTCTTGTCACAGACTGGACACACCCAGGTGGGCTTCTTCTCATTCATCTGGATGTAGAGCGTGGCGTCAAAGCACTGCAGGTGGGAGCAAGTCAGCGCTCTGCATGGGATCATCAGCCTCATCTTCCCCAGCTGCAGCAGGAACACACATTGGGGTCAGGGCATTGACACAAACCACATCCGAGGGAGGGGGATTAAAGCTTGTGAGAGACAGAAGCTAAATAAAAGCCACATGAAAAAGACACCTGATAAAGGTTAGTAGATTTAAAGATAGGCAGGAGTCATACAGATGAAGGTGTCTTGAGTCAGAAAAGGAAAAAACAAAAAACAGGCTTTGACATGACCGAATATGAAAAGTGCTCGCAGGGAGCGGGGAGGATAATTACCGGGCAGAGCAACGACACTCGCAGGCTTGTGGTGGCGATTTCACTGTCAGGGTCTGCGGTCAGCTTCTCTTTGACTGCAGAAGCCAAACATACATGCGCTTGAGTGACACAGCAGCAGGAAAACTTCTTCCCCAGTCGTTACACATCGTAGTTTTTCACATTTATCTTTACACGCAGTCTAAATCTGTCAATCATGTATGTCATGAATCATGGAATGAGCTTCTCACAAGTTTAAGGACCCACTCCCATAATTTTAGATCTATTTTAAAAGCGTTCACAGTGGTCTTTTAACAATGAGTTTGCTGTTGGTTTCTAGGACATAGTTTCTCCAGAGCAGCAGTAGGTCATTAGAAATGCACCTCTGAGTTGTGGGCGGGACTGTTGGAGCAGCCCCGCCCCCTATTCCATCTCCAATGCAACAGGGAGCTTATGGGCCGTCATCCAAATAGCACTTCTCATCTGCTCCTGACTCACAATGATTTGAATAAAGAAATGCTCAAAAAACACAATTTTAAACTTAATTTTCTTTTTGACGTGCACTCCATTATCATGTAAATATCACAAGCACGTGTTAAAAACGCAATTTTCAGCAGAGTGGGTCTTTAAACAAAAGTCTTAATAATATTATTATCAATGAAAATAAAGAAGGGTCAAGAGCAAGCAACAGTTTTTTCCCCACGAGATTTTCAGAAACTCTGTTTAGTGTCAAACATTTTCTGTTATTTCTGTTGTTCAAAATTCACACATTTTATAAAATAAAAAAAAAATACACAGAACCGGTCATTTTAAATCTACATTTTTTCACTTAGTTGACTGAAGAAAAACTATGAAGAACCAAATAACAAAATAAGTTGAATAATTATTTAGGAGTCATTTTGATAGATTTTACATCCCATTATTTCAAAAATTGCGTTTTTAATTAATTTCTCCTGTCTATGTTTTCTAAATTTTTTTAAGGACAGGATCTCTGTTCATTAATAATACAGTTAAAATGCCATTTAATTTGACTTATTTCAGCTCTCTACATTAAGGTTAAAATTGTAAGCAATATTTAAAACTGAAAAGGTAAAAAACTCTTTTTTTTTTTTGAAAAAAGATCACTTAAGCATTTACATCAACAATGTTTCAGTCCTCTTTGGTCACTCTATAGTTTCTATTTAACATTCAATACATTTTTTTAAAAATGAATTTTGTAGACAGTTTTACTTTCTTCGAATTTTGTTTTTATGAAATACAATCCGATCATTTTTAAATTCTAACTTGTTTCTTGGGTTATTTTTTTAGCATGAAACCATCAAACATATCCCTTGAATACAGCGTTCCCTCATTTATTGTGAGGGATGTGTTCTAAAAAAAAATCCTGCGATAGGTGAAAGTAGGAATACAGAAAACCTCTCACTACACATTTTATATACTTTTCTCCGACAAACATTTTCACAGGTTCCAGTCTTGTCTAAACTCTCTAAGTTCAAACCTTCACAGAAAAATAAGTCCAGTATCATACAATGAAAACAAAGATCTGATCACGATAATAATTATGTAAACGTGTACACATTCGGTACATGAAACTCAAGGTAAGGCAAGGTCAACAGCCAATCAGGACACAGAACACAGTGCCCTTATATTATTGAAAATTAACTTTCCAAACTGTGAATTGATTAGGTGAGGATTAAAAACAAATGTTTGAACTTTGCTGCGGGTCTTTCTGAAACTGAGTTAGCAGCCCCGAACATCAACATCATCAGGTCTGGAAAAATCTTACTGAGAGCTCTGGAGTGGTCTGGGTTTCTGATGCCTTTTGCTCGTAGTCTCTGTAGCAGCACTGTGGACGACTGCTGCTTCACCAGATAAACCGCCATGGAGTAATTCTGTGGACAGACAAAAGCAGTGATGATCAAATCACTCTTCTACCAATCATCGAGCGACTTGAATGACTTCTTACCCTTCCGATCTCAGACGTCCAGGACACCACGATGGTATTGGGAACTGTGGTGGACAATCTGACGAGTGAGGTAATGTTGATGGGCCGGCTGGGCCGCTTGGGCTCAACGCCATTTTTGGTTGGGGGAAGATAGCCCTAGAATTCAGGCGCAAATGTTAAACCAAACGAAGGATTTACGTTTCCACACTCATGTTACGGCTCCTTACAGGAAGGGTGCACGGTTTCCCGTTGACTTTCACACACAGATTTGGGGGGAAATGGTCCTCCTGAGGACAGCTGGTCTCTGACAGACAAAACCGCAACTGAACTTGGACTGAGAAGTCGCATTTGGTCCCCGAGATGTCCCTTAGAAAGCAGAAACAAATGTATGTGAGTAAAAAGGAATTATTTGAGTGCAACATACATTTTGAATGGGCATTCTTACATGGAACTGCTAATCTGCTGAACCTGCTGCGGCGTTAACGCAAAGGCAAAACACGTCTCTTGAAACCGCTGACTGTTGTCTGACGCTGCAAAGGGAAAACAAAGAAAAATGTTTAACAGCAGAGAACTTCTGATGGAAGCAGAGCCAGATTGTTCCAACTTCATGTCCTTCTGCCTGCACAAATCAAAGGGAGCAGGACCCCAGTCAACAGCAGTAAAGGTACATATGTGTGTGAACAAGAGGGAATCTCATCGGCAAACATAAACATTATTAACTAGACACGTCTTCCTGCAGGAAAGGACTCGGTGGAGCCCAGGGGAGTCAGAAGTAGACCACACAAGATGTGCTCTATTTATAGCCCCGCCCCACAGGTGCTTTAAATAAGCGGCCTGCTTTAAAGACAGGGATGGTTCAAAATGTCAAGCAGGTGGCATCAAACAAAGACGTTTGGATCAAAACTCAGAGTCTTTCGGGCTCTGTAAGTAAAATGCATCACAAAGATTGTATTAGTTTGAACACACTGGATGAGTAAAGAGGAAAAATAGACAGTTAGGTGCAAAATGAAGGGTACCAGGAGAAGAATGAAAGCAAGAAATAAATAAAAAATATGTAATATAATGAATTATGTTTATGAAAGTAAAAAAAACTAATGGGAATGAGAGACGTAATTATAATATTTTTTATTTTAATTTTGCTGCCATGTTTAGTTTTAATTAATTTGTTGGAAGTTTAAATAAATCCCAAAGTGCTTCAGGAATTTTGAGGGTATTTTTTCTGTTTGTGACAAACATTTCATTTTGTCCAAACATTGACGGGGGAAGTCTGTCTCTGGTTTCTTGCAGGGCTCTGTGGCCTTAAGCTGTTTTGAGCTCAACTGCATGCGATTTGAAAAACCTTTGAGCTGGGGTTTTTTTTTTTTTTTTGCTACAAAGTCACAACTTTAAATTCTGAAACACAAAAATTGTTTAGAGAACGTTCTTTCTTTTTTTTTTCTAGTCCAACAGCTGAGCTAGCAGATAAGAGCTGAAGGCCTCTTGTATTGGACAGATTTTACTGTTACAACAGGGGGTCTATATGTATTCTGACACAAGGTATATATTTGTATTAACCCCTTTTGTATTTGAGGCTAAATGTATTTGTATTGGTTATATTTCCATCTTTTTTATGTTGGACCGGATGGAAAAGAAAAAAAAGGAAGAACTGGAACGTTCTTTTAACCAAGCGGTTCAAATTACCACCAAACTGTCTTTGTCACCTGAAAGGTGTTGATAACTGTGGAACCGTTATGGTTAGAGGCCCTAAAGTAACTATCTAGTCAAAGCAGGAGCTGACTTACTTTGATCAGGAAGTCCGTACAGAGCGGAGCAAAGTGACCGTGAAAAGAAAGATGCATCGCAGTTGGTTCTCTTTCTTCTTCTGTTTACAGACTTTTTATTTTCAATGGCCACAAACATAAAGAAAAAGAGATCATTATGACCTGCTGTAGATGCAGAATAAATGTTAAAGGTTTTTGTTTATAATGCAGCTATTCAGGGTTTAAGGATGTTATGGTAAAAATGAAAAATTACTTTTTTAATGAAAAAACAACCTTGAATGTGTTTTTGTATAAAGGAAAAAATGGAAAACTCTAAATGATCGGAAATTCCCTTCAAAACATGGATAAAATAAAAAACTACAAACATTTTATGATTACAACAAATAAAAAGATAGTTCCATATTTTGAGAGATATGTTGACATTTTTACTTTTAGAGATAAAACCAAAATAATTGTCACCATCATGATTACAAAAGAAAAGTTTGAATCCCTAAATGCAAAATTAAAACAACAATTTCCTCTAATTAAAACCAGAGCCACTAAAGTGCAGGCTTGTCTTGAATGGCTCTTAATTAAAAGGTTTTTAAGTAGAAATTTAGGGGGAAAAAAACAAACCTTTGAACCCACTTCAAAATACCCTTTGATTAGATGAACGAGTCTGCAGAATTAAAAACGACACAATTTAACATTATTCACAACTAAAAAACGTAATTAGTTCGACTCAAATGACTTTTTAAATAGTTTTGTCACTTAAAAGTCCAGTAAAACAAAAACTTTTCCCCACCATCAGACTTTCTGTAGTTATAGCTATTTATATGGGTCATACCGTTGACTGTTTATGAGAACTGACTTTTTGAAAATGGTTTACTACTGGCACCAACCAAATTTAATCAATTCAGTTGCCATTTTTTCGCAATATAGACACCAACACGTTGGAGCCAGATAACGTCAGGTTTCTATGGCAACCACTCTCGCCAATCAGGAGTGGGCTTGTTGGACGTCCACACCCCTACCACTTTAAGCATGATAATCTGTCAATCAAATATTTTAAATGTTTAAAGTGGGGTCCTGCAGGTACCACATACTTTTATTGAGGCATATGATTGGTCATTCTATGATCTAGAAAGAACAAATATAATGACAAGAAAATGTTTAAATCATTTTATAAGATTTTGGCTTCTTGGAGCCAGCAGGTACTTCCTGTTTGGAAAGCGAGGGGGATGGGGGCACTCAGTCCAGTTCAAATATAACCTCCACTGCCTAAACTTTTGTCCATTTAAAGGAATTTCTGAAAAGGATGATGGAGAAGATGAATGCTACTGTTTCTGTGCATGACTGCAGAACCTATGAATATTTTGTTTAATGATTAGCACATCAGAAAGTCCTTCATTTTTCCAGTGATGTCTCCTGTGTTTACAGGTAACATAATGATGCACGTCTCTGCTCCTATGTCCTCCAGCCTAAGCCTGTTTACTGCAGAACAAAACCAAGAGCGAGGGAGCTTTCAAACAACAGTCCTCCTTCTCTATGGGCACACAGGCTATAAATAGACAGTGCTCTCCCGCCCTCCCACTTTCACTCTAAAAATCCCTCTCGCTTTGGTACTGGAATTGGTGGATTTGTTGCTGGTATTTGATTGGGGAGGACATGAAAGGAACTGATGGGAGCTTTGATTGCACAAAAAACCTCAGCCCAAAGTGGCTTCTTTAGGATCTAAGTTATGGCTGTTTTTTAGGATGCTTTGTTTATCTAAAATGATAGGAGATAAGTGTTAAAGCAGAATTTGTCACATATGCATTACATTATCAAAGCAAGACTTTTGTCAAGTTTTACGCTAACCCTTAAAGGAGTTTGAATCCTTTTTTTATCTTCTTTAATAGATGAGAAAGTCAGGTTTAGCTTGTAAACATGATCCACCATCAGAATTTGTTTAAGTTTGCTCAAAATAAACACCGGAAACAAGGAGAAACTGTTAACACGAGCGGTTCCAAAAGCAACAAAATCTGCCTGACAGCTGCTCTAAAGATCAGTAATGGAGCAAGCTGGATTCCCTGTTTACATAAAGAACCACTTGAATAATGAAATAGCGTGATGAAAAGCTGTGAAGCAACAGCTGGCTTCAAAAAGTCTCCAGGGTGGGATCCTTTTTTACTTGACCAGTGAAGCCATTTTTAACACCAGCGTTTACTTTGCGCTGATAGCTACACTAAAGTGGCACTTTGGTGTGGTCCATTTGTCTTTGAGAAATACAAACTGTAAGGAGCATTAAAGTAGACAAACTTCAGGATCAATCAGAGATGACTTTGTGATCAGTTTTCCATATGCACCCCGTCCTGTTGCTGTTGACGGCTAGCTTACATAACTCAGTGGTGCAGTAGCTCGGTGTCACATCAATATATAACCTGACAGTCAAAGCAGCAGAGCTCAGATCAGATGGTCCACCCATACAGAGTGCACCGGCAACAGAATCTATGAGTAAATACGCAATTATTTACAAAAACAGGAAACGTTTGACACTTTTTTATTAAAATTGATATATTTTTTATCTATTTTTATTTATAATTTTAGTTTCTGATGTATCATTTTATGTTTAATTACTTTGTGTGTGAGCGATAAGGAGTGTTGAGGACATTCTGTGTTTTATAATTTCATTTGTAACTGTTTTAAGTCTATAAGGCACATTGCGTTACTGTTGTATGAAAAGTGTTTCTTTAGTAAAGTGTGATTTGATTTCTTTGATCTGGACGTAAACTGCCTTTTAGTCAGGTTAAATGTTTTGATAAAAAGTAAGTGTTTTTGAAATATCTTCCTAAATATCAGTGCTCCTTTTTCTATTTCCATGAACATATTTGAACTACCATATTTTTTGTAGTACTGTTACTTTTTTTGCATAGTCTGGCTGGATGTGCGACTTATATGTGACTTAAAAAAAAAAAATAGCAGCAACCACTAGAGGGCACTGTAGGTGTGTGCATCAATATTTGCTACTGATAACAAAGCAGAAGAAGAAGCACTGATCTTACGTTGGGCTTGGTGGAATTGTTTCAAAGCGAGGCAGAGGATGAATTCAATAGATTTAGTGATTTGAAGTGATTAAGAGTTTAGTTGACTTGTTAGTGTGTTCCTTATGCTATGGTTATCT
Source organism: Oryzias melastigma (assembly GCF_002922805.2). NCBI lineage: Eukaryota > Metazoa > Chordata > Actinopteri > Beloniformes > Adrianichthyidae > Oryzias > Oryzias melastigma. The sequence continues at coordinate 9,956,524 of NC_050514.1, forward strand.
GAAGAATTATTCATATGCGATGGTAATGTATTAAATTACTCTTTTGATGCTTATTAGCTTCACGAAACAATGTTTTATGGTAGTGAAGTGGGAATATATTCAGTCTATTATTATCTATTTTGTTTTTATATTTTTCCTTTTAAGATAAAATGTCTGTTCTCCATGTATTTTATTAAATACATTTCTCCCAAAAGTGCAACTTATACTCCAGTGTGACTTCTGAATTTTTTTCTTCTTATCCATTTGTTGGTGCTGCTACTCGTACTCCGGAGTGGCTTTTAGTCCAAAAAATATGGTAAATGGCAACCTTTTGAATACCAGACAGAAGCATTTTTATGAACAAAGTAGAGCTGGTGGCTGATTAAACAGGAAATCGAGTCTTTATTCACTCTTATACTACATGCTACAGCTTTATCAAACAAATAAACAAAAATCCTGGTTTTAAAATATTAAACTAGTTTTTGTGAAGATGTCGTCTTTTGATTGACAAACCTGATCTCTACAATAGGATAACTAGGCGAGCTCCAGCAACTGCAAGGCTTTATATCTCATCCATTTTTTGGAAAGATCAGTGTTTGGGGAGAGCCCATCTAGCAGAGATTGCCAAGATCCCTCTTTGGATGGTTCAAACTAATCGGATTGTCTGATTAGATATCTGCAAATGGCTCCATGCAAAGATAAAGGTTATTAACATTCTGCCGGAAGATTCCGTCCACAAACTGATTAATTTGTGACGGAAGCGAGGCCTAGTCAGGGCAGAATTCAGACAAAAACCTAGATATCTGGAGTCATACATTCACTTAGACAACCCCCCGCTATAACACAGCATGCATTTGCTCACACTAAAACATGTAGTTAAAAATGAAAAAGCATAAATGGAAACTTGAAGCCATATCTGTTCTGGACAATCCTGAATATTTTAAACATTTTCTGCTGCTGCTCCAAATAGCAGATCTTTGTCAACTTTGACTACTTTCAGAACAGTGCTGTAGTGCTAATGACACTCTAACAGAAGCACAAAAAAGAACCCATTGAATTGCATTTATAAATGATTTACACATCTACATTTATTCTACACAATGCTTTCATTTCCTTCAAAATACTCAGAACTTTTTAATATAGAAATGCATTTTGCAAAAATTTCTGGGTATTTTGTCACGTCACCAAATGGATTTGTTCCCAATTAACCAAGAACAAATTTGTTCATTTATTTTATTTTTTTATGTCTGTGTGTTCACTGTCTGGACTCTGAGTTAGGAGCAAACACAAAGCAGAAACATTAATTTCAAATGCTGCAGTGTTTGTTTATTCAAGAAAAATAATATTGCTGCAGTGCCATTCAACAATATAACATCTTATTGCATGTTTTCCCATCCGCTGATATTTAAATGTTTTTTTAAATCAGCGACAGACTTTAAAATTTAACATGCTTCGAAAATGACTTTTTTATTAATCTTTCAATTGTTAAAAAAGTCATTAGAAGGCCATTGTATAACACAAAAACTTGCAGTTTATGACCTTCATGCTATGGAAACTCATGCTGTGTTGGTATGTTGTGCTTTATATTGTCTAAGAGCTGTAAATGAATATGTGGCAGATGGTGGGGGGTGCGGCAGATGGGCTAAAATGACCTTCATTGGGTAGATGTTGCCAGTGAAGAGGAAAAGACCAAAGTTTAACCAAAATGTACCAAATGTACCATATTTAAAAAAAAAAAACTTATCTTTTTACATAAACTTCCAAATAAGGACTTTTTTCTGTAAAGTTTTTAAAGTCCCACTCCAACTATATATTTTATTGTGAAAGTGTTCCAAGTGTTTTTTAAATTCTGATTATGCTGTTTTTAGTAAAAATCTAAAAGCCTGGGGCATTTTTAAGACATACCTTCTACAGAGCAGCAGGAGCTCATCAGAAATTCATCTCTGAGTTGAGGATGGGACTGTTGGTGTGGAAGTTAGCCTTTTCTTACCTCCCATCAACCATTTGCTTACAGTGCTGCAACCTTATAACACCTCACAAACACAAGCCAACATTAACATTCCAAGAAAATTTGTGAGCAATACTGGAGCAATCCAGTCGTACAGTTTTGAGAAATGAATGGATCTATTTGTCTGCACATGAAGACATTAGAAATGGAGCGGAGCAAGGAGACTTTCGCCTGCCCATGGCAGCTGCTGTGGCACAAACCTGAGCTTTTGCAAAGTGCAGATTTTTATCTGCTCCTTATCCAATATGATTTGAGTAAAGAAATACTCAGAAATGCAGTTTTAATCTTAAATTATTTTATATATGCCCTCCATCATGCAAAAAAATTCTAGTAGAGCATGTTAAAAACACCATTTTCAGTGGAGTGGCTCTTTAGGGTTCTTCTTTCAGTGTATTTTGATTGATTTTGTAAGGATCATGCATGAAAGGGTGATTTTATTTGGGTTGGATTTATAGTCTCATGTAGTTGCATTTGTTCTATTGATCAATAAAAATATTATATAATATTTCTATATTTTCTCTTACATTTCATTCATCTAACCTCAATATAATTTCAAAATGCCAAATATCAAACTTTCTTCAAGCTTGCTTGAGGCAACCCGTGTCTTTCTAGTTTGAAAAGGATGAATATTCTAACAGTGCAGCGAGAAAAAATGTTGAAGTCTCATGTTTTGGATTTTGTTCTGCTTTGGAGAGAAGGCTTGTGAGCTGAACTTCAGAGAATGTGATTCGGCTCCATAGCTCGTCTGCAGCAGCACTCCAAAGCCCAGCTGGAGTTTATTAACTAGTTAGTGGTGTTGCTACTTTTTTCTCTGCACCACGGGCATAAACACACGAAGGCAGCCACACACGAGCACAAACAAAACATGCAAACAAACAGCATTCATGAGCAGAACAAAGGCAAAAATTCTGTCAGAGGCACCAAAAAGCAGAACCAAAGCGCTAGAAGGATCCGCAGCTAAAGGTCAGGGCTAGATGATGCGCTCATACTTGTGCACAATGGCCACCCAAAACTTTTCTGTGTAGCTGCTCGCTGACTGCCCTGTTAAAGGCAATTTTATTACCAGAATATGGGTGTTACATTGAAGATTTTTTTATGATAAGCTGCTGAAACTTTCACCACTTTAAAATAAACTGTGTGAGCTTGATTTCATGTGAGAATAACAACAACAGTACATAATGAATCACAAAGACGCCTTTAAATTCACGACAAAAACAGACAGAATGATGTTGTTTATATTTGAGATCAACCACAGGAACAGCGTTGATAATGTTTACTGTTATTAAGGTTTGGTTGGTCTCATCAAGTAACGTGCGAAGATAATGATAAATCAACCCAGACAGGAAAATAATGCAGGTTTAATAGGCTCTGAGATGGAAGCCCTTTTGCTCAAACCGTTTATAGCCGAGTGCATCCAAAGCTGCTTTTGTTGATGTTCATTTGCTGTAAGAATTTGCTAGATTGTTCACACGGAGACACACATTTTACTTGGGATCAAAAAGGGTCAACGCAACGGACAATAAATACCAGTGTACTAGTTTTCAGGTAAGTGTTTTGAATCTGGGAATCATTGAATGTGCCTAAAGTAAAAAATCCAAAATGTAAGATACTGGACAACATTTTGCATTTAAAAACCATCTGGTTAAATACCCACTCTTATGAAAATTGTGTTTTTAACATGTTCCTGTGGCAATTTCTCAAGATGGAGGATATAGAGAAATAGAATTAAGCTAGCTGAAATTTACCTTTCTGAGTATTTCTTTATTTCAGTTGTTAGGAATCAGGACTAGATGAAAAAATGTTGTTTGAAAAAAGTTGTAGTTGAAGCAGCAATTGGCAAGCTCCCTGCTCCGCTCCATTCTGATGCATCCACTTGTAGAAAAACAGAACCATGCAAGTCAAACCGTCTAAGCTGGCATTTGGCTCTAAACTGTACGGCTAATAAACTATTGCTGCTCTGCAGAAACTATGTTGAGAAAACGAAACAGTTCTTAAAAACAAATATTGGCCACTGGGACCGTTTTTACAAAATATCAAAAAATGATTGGAGTCGGACTTTAGTGAAATCACAAAACCTTTTTCAGCATTAACTCTAACAGCATTTGTTCAGTCTGAGAGGTTTTTTTTGTTGTCCTTAAGTCTGCCAAATACAACACAGTAAAAAAGTCAATGTTAAAAATATTGTGGTACTTTTAAACCCATGTGGTTGAAAAGGTAGGAAATTTGTATTTGTCATGCATTCGATGCAGGTTTTCCTTAGACTTCTTCTTTGTGTGTCCCCCTAATGTTCAATCTTTCCTCTAATTTTACAGCCATTTAATAAAGGCATACAGGGCAAAACCATATGAAAAAATCGGATCAAAATGAATTTATTGAGCTGCAAGATTTAGTTATTAACATTAGGAAAGCCTTCAATCATCCCTCAACATTATTTTAACAGTTTAAAACTCTCTTAAAACCATTAGAAGTGCCGGAGCACCAACAGATCAAATTACTAATAAAGTTGTAGACAATAATTAGATGGTGTAAAGTGTTGCTCATTGTTGTGCATGTCGTGTGACATTCTTCTTTGCACAGTCAGCTTCAGAAATACAAACAACCCTAGCACAGAAGAATCTTTGATGTTTTTGATGCTTCTGCACCAACCCGTGACTTCTTATAGATCTGCACCCCCTCCCCCAGTGGGTTTGTAAGCTCTGTAGCATCTTGCAGCAAACATTAAAGAACAGACTTCCCAGTACTTTTTGTAAACTTCCAATCCTACGTTTAATCACGTGTGCTGAAATGAACGCCATGATAGTTGAAGGTTTCCAACATCATCTCCCACGATGGCTGTATTTTGCATTTAATTATCAGTTCTATTTAAATCTACAACAATTTCATTTTTATTGTTTATATGGAGAAGTAATTGTTCCCACACCATGATGAAACTTTAATCTTTTGTCCTTTGCAGATACTCCCAACCATTACAGTTTTTCTTGTAGACAACAAGCCTGGAAGTCTGAGGTGTGGAGTAAAGTGGAGTGGAGAGAATACAGTTCCCTGAGGTGCTCCTGAGCAAATAATGTACAACTCTTCAGTCTCACCCTTTAACTTTATTCCATCTGTCAGGTAGTCAATAATCCAGCAAACAGTAGAGGCAATCACTTAATATTGTTGGCAACTCTTGTGTAGCTGTTTAAGGCAAATAAATAAAAATGTTCCAAGACTGATGATTATTTGGCTAATACCAAGATCCTACAGGGATGGCCAGCCCTGGTCCTCCAGCATAACCACCCGTCTGTTTCCTAGCTCTTTCTGACCTGCTTGCTGCTTACTACCTGGGTCAGGTGTGTTCACAATGTGGAACCACCTGAGATAGCTCATTAAAGAATGAGTGGCAGCACAGGCTGGAAAGGGAAAAAGCAGTGTTGGCCAGCCCAACTTCAGCAGATATGAAAATATGAAGGAATTTCAGACTCTTCATGAAACTATCACAAAGTAAAATTGTTGTAGCCTTCAACAAAAGGATGGATTGATTTTTAAAATTGATTCTCCAGTCACTTTTGAAGAGCTTTTATGTCTTTTGATAAGAAGTGCCCCTTCTATTTTTTTTTTTGAACAATAACAAAAATAAGCTCTGTACAGCAGCAAACAGATAATATAAATAAAAAGATATGAAATACGACGCTTATAAATTCACCTAAGAGGTCATATTTGACAGCATCCAGCTGTTGTTGGTGGGAAGAGCTGCAACAAGTTAGTTTTTGGCAGCAGCAGTTTGGTCGGTGTTGTAGTCCAGCTGTTCCTGTTAGAACCTGAGCTACATCTATGATTTATATGTTGCCAACGCACAACAGGAGTTCATGAATACAGTAGTTTCCCTTCAGTACTCACCCAGCAAAAGCATTAAGCCTCAGAACAGTGGCCTTTAGTCAGATTCACACCTAGAAGAAACAGCTGTTGCTAAAACCATTACAACTACAGCACAGTCTGGCTGTAGCCTTTGTCAGAGCAAAAGAGAAGTCTAGTGCCCCCAATGTTGAGCAGAGATACCATCTCTGCAGCTGTCAGACAGAGTGCCTGTGAACACGCTCATTCAGCTATCTTTGTGCAGAAAGTAATGTCAATTAAAGTCCAACAAATGCTGCCCAGGGCGCCACAGCCTGCACCAACTACATCACTGGTTATGTCAACTTTAGGCAAACGTTGTCCCTAAAAAAATTGTTTCATTTTTCATTGGGACTTGAGCAAAGAGTATTAGGAAAATATAAGGAAGACACCATAAGTTAGCCAAAGCAGTATAACAGTCACAGGTTGACCTCTTGGGAGAGTCCTAACAGCAGGAAAGATTTACAGGCACAACCAGCTCATGCCTACACTGACCAAAGCAGTTTGCAGAAGTGGAAATGACTGGAAAAAAGTAAAAAAAGGCACCATTAGTCATTTTCTTCCCCAAAATACAAATTCTTTGTAGATATTTATAGCAAAATCAAAGATCATCCAAACACAAAACTGATCACCAATATAGTTAAATAACTTTATGTCTGCATTTTTTAGCTGTGGTCATAACACTTGGGTGAATCCCAAGGCAGACTAGGATCTAGTAACTGTAGAGCTGGAAAATGACACTGAAAATTTAGACAAGGATTTGTGTTTGTTTCAAAGATTCACTCACAGAAACAAATTAAACACAATTGAAGATCTACCAAAAGACAGAGCTGCAAAAACGTTTTGCACATTTCTCACGTTGCAGCTGTCCCAATCCTCGCATTAGTGTTTTTATAAGCAATGACCTGCTGGCACAAATTTTAGTTAAGGGACTACTACACCAATTTGCTTACATGTTTTTCACAAATAATATTATCTTAATAGAAAAACTGTCAGAAATAAATATGGAACAATGTTACATTTAAAGATTTAAGTTATTCAAAAGGTAATGTAAAATGGAGAAAATGATAAATAACTGTAGAGATATTTTTAAAGGCAAAACAATGTCTATGGAAGCTGCAGACACAACATAAATCTGTCTCATTACACCAAGTCACAGACCTTTTATTAACGAAAACATAAAAAATCTAGATCTGACTGCACATTTTATTGAAAAGACAATATTCTAGTGCAGCTATTATGTATGAGCATTATTGCAAACAGGGCTCCTGCTTTGACATATGGTAATCCAATCATGTATAATGTAAGTGAACACCAATAGTATCCATACTGAGTAGCGCAGCATGGGTCCCTTTGGACGACAATGACGAGGATGAGAATGAGTGCTACCATTGAGGTCGTCATGGTGATGAAGGAAGAGATGGAGCAGAGCAAAGGGTTAACCCGATAATGGCGGTGGAACTGAACTGCTGGCTGTAACCTTTACTCCACAGACCGACAAGACTGAGCGGAACGCATGTGTACCGGCGGGAGGGGTAATGATAGGTAGAGGGGACAGGAGAGGCGAGGACTGTGTCCGAGTAATAACTGTATTTACATCCACACTAGAAACCTGTTTCCTGAAGCTTCCTTACAGCAACTTGTGGTAGAGGCAGGTTCATCTGCTATTTTCTATGAATTTGACATTTTTGTCAGTTCGCTTGTAACCATGATCCCTGTTGTCCAATCAAATGCAAACACTACATAAATGTGTATTTGTTAAGCTTTACTACACTAAATAGAGAAGAAAAAAAAAACACCCTCTCATCATTTAGTGTTGGGATGTCATGGAGGACCCAAAATGGCCACCAAGATGGGATCAACTGGCAACAAACCCATGAGAGAAATGAAAAACGATGCGAGTCTTTAGGCAAAACCAGGATCTAAAACTCAACACCATCGGTGTAATTGCCTTATTTTAAATTGTAAACATGTTTATTTTTGTGTTGTTTTGTGTTGTTATTTTGCTTTTGCAAATTGGCAAATGTGTTTTACCTTGTATTAGTTTTATAGTGCATTTTATTTGTATTTTTATTGCATTTCTTTAATTTTAAATGTAATGTAATTTTAAATTAGTAGATATGTTTTAAAGTTGGACTGCACGGTGGCGCAAGTGGTTAGCGCTCTCGCCTCACAGCGAGAAGGCCCCGGTTCGAATCCCGGCTGGGACCTTTCTGTGTGGAGTTTGCATGTTCTCCCCGTGCATGCGTGGGTTTTCACCGGGGACTCCGGCTTCCTCCCACCGTCCAAAAACATGCTTCATAGGTTGATTGGTGACTCTAAATTGCCCCTAGGTGTGGATGTGAGAGTGAATGTGTGTGTGATTGCGGCCCTGCGACAGACTGGCGACCTGTCCAGGGTGTACCCCGCCTTCGCCCTTCAGTAGCCGGGATAGGCTCCGGCACCCCCGCGACCCCGAAAGGGAAGCAGCGGTCAAGAAGATGGATGGATGGATGGATGTTTTAAAGTTTAGAGATGTATTGTTCTGTAAAGGACAACAGATGGAAATCAGCTATTAAGCTACAATCTGGTGCAAGCATCTTTGCATCTTATGCTAAATGTGTTTGTACGGTGTCCTGATAAAGTAACAAACTATACTAAACTAATAAAAACATGGTAGTTACATGAAATAAGCTCAATAAAAGCAGAATAAATCAGTGGGAAGTCAGGAGTCAGCAAAGAAGCTAAGGAAATAAGGATGTGTATTGAACTGATCATCGTCAAAAATGGCTGGAAGTGATTGAAATTGTTTTTGAAATACAGTGACAAAATAGTCTGTTGCGTGTCAAATGTGAGATATAGCATTGCATTTTGGGTCCCTTTTTTTAAGCTACTTGCTTACTACATCAGTTAAACTTATTTACATTTACAAAAGAAGTTACTGGCATAAATGTGATTACAGTAGCAACAACACAGTGCACTTTTTTCTAAAGTCTTAACTAGAAATAAAGTCGTGACCATTTTACTATCCTGCTAATACAACTTGAATGTTGATTTTGTAAAACAATTGAGCTAATTCTTGAAAAATTCTAATATTGTAGGTTTTCCTACCAGTAAAAATATATTTTAGGTGCTTTATTGATCCAGTTGTACCAGACACAACAAGACTTAGGCATGCTGCTTTTCAGACAGTTTTAAGTCCTGGATTTTAACAAGTTTAATGCCTTAAAAATACTATATTTTTGTTTTAATGATGACGACGACCCTCCATAGAATCACACGACCATGTGACCACCAGTGCACTTTCTTTCTATTTTTAACTCTACGAGCGTATTAAGACCTGTGACAGATTCATGCTGCCAAACGCTTTGAGTCTTTTCTGATGGAAAGGTCATTGCAAATCAATATGAGGTTGTTTGGAAACCAATATTTACTGAAGTGGTCTGTTCTAAATAGTGCTGCAACAGCAAAGATATTTACCCAGTTTCATCTTGAGTGACTCAACAGCCACAAATTATAGGTTCAAGATACACATAAACGGTTACATAAGTTACAAATTAGCAAAAAACAGTACAACAAATATTTGGTAACAGCAGAAACAGTTGTCATAGATGTTCAACTGTTATTCCTAAATACTAAAAATCAACAATTTTAACAAAGCTATCATATTATTTGTGTTAGAGAGCTGTAATATAAGCTTTTCTGTGATCAAAGAAGGGAGACCCTAAATCTGTCCATTTAAACGGATGGTTTTGTTTACTGTGAAAAAGGTGTTGTCTTCTGACTTTAGAATCTTCCTTTTTATCTGGGAGATGGCTGACAATGCTAACTGTAGTGTTTGTCCATGTTTTATGAATTATAGCATTAGCAGGAAAACAAGTGATCACTTGTTCTCTAATGTGACAATGATAAACCTGCATGTTGGATAATCCCACACTAACCCTGATATACCCAAAAGCAAAGCCAGAGATCCTTGTGGGGGATTTTAGGATCTAGAACACAACATTTAATACCAAAACTTTCACGAATTAAGATAAAGAAGCTTGTGTGGCCCATATTTATCTTGCAGGGTGTGATGGTGCGCCCCTTTTTTTGCCTGCAATAATAAAGTAAAATGCTTTATTGCTTTGTTTTTGGTACAAGCTATAGGTGTTGTTTTTAAATCGATATGCATGTCAACGTTTCTGAATTTCACAACCAACCGTTTCCTTTCGTCACCCCTCATAAAGCTGTTATTCACATGAACAGTGGTACAATACTCTCTGAATCTTGCTTGAGAGCATAAAGGCAAAACAGAATCTTTCTGTTTTGAGAGGTCAAACAGCAGGAGACACAACAACAGGTCAGTAATCAATAGAGGTGAAGAGATGGACTGAAGGAAAAAAAATATGAGCAGTCAGAAGATAGAGCATCTATCTTAAAACAAAATATTAAAAACAGAAATGGTGGGTGGAAAACAGAACAGAACGCAGATTAAATTTGAGGAAAATCCAAAATCTTCATGTACCGCATACTTCCTTTTTTTTAAATCATGCATCAGTCTGTATTTGTCTGAAGAAAGCATCAAGCATGCATTATTTATTGCTGTTTTTTTCCAGTTGAAGAGAATGACTACAACTGAAACTCAAACAAAAGGAGGCCGTGTTTTTTGCAGACACAGGTGCACGCCTGGCTGTTTTCATCACTTTGCATGCAAATTTTGACCAAGGATGGTCATGGAAACAGAAGACAGAGGGAGGGAGAGGACGAGAAGAGTCCAAGCAGGATGGAGCATGTGCAGGAAATGGATAGAGTGAGAAACAGAAAGGAGAAGGATGGTGTGATGACAGAGCTGCAGGCGCTCTGTTTGTACATTCATCTGCAGGCAAATTAATCACAAAATGTTCTCTTTCTCCATTAAAATGCTAATATAGAAAAATCTTGGCATTTCCATATATTTGCAAAATATCCCAGAGCTCAAATAGTGTTATTATGCTAAGTGCTGGCTGTGTGCTGGATGTAGACCTAATGCAAAGACAAATCTAACCAAGATGAAACGGATTAAAAGTCTGTTAAGCAGGGAATTCAAGAGTGTGAATATAACTTTGGCCTAAAATGCTGGGCCATCATAATTCTGAAAGTGTCTGATTCATGTTTCTTCCTTCAAAAGTTAAGATAAATCTTCCATTTTATGAGTATTTTCTGTGCCAGAATAAACATAATCTGATTCACTGCAACCAGAAAGTTAAGAAAGAGGAAATTAAATTCTTTTTATTTTGTAATCTGAAAGAAATTAAGAGATAATGTTTGACAAGAGTTTGGCTTCATGGTAGAAAAGCAGCCTTTGATGTGTAAACCATTCACATAGCTGACTGAGGAAACTAAAACCTTTCATCAGACAACGAAGCAGATTTGGTTTCTTTGTCTATCCCCAATAAATTCACTCTACCCACACCTGGATGTTGCCCTGAGATGGAACCTCCACCTATAATCATCCCTGTTGTAAGTGTGTCTGTAATTTTCCCTGTCCTGTTGATTTAACTCAGGACTAAGTACACTTGGGCGTTGCCAGATAGAAACCAAGCAGACTATTAGTCAGAAGTTAAGCATGAATTTGGTGTTAGGACCAAGAAAATCAGAATAAGTGACAGATTTACAGTTATCCACTCTACTGGAAAATATCTCTCAAGGCTTTGAAGAAACAGAGATAAATCATTAAACTAATTTCTCAAAATGAGGTGGAACAACTTTCCAACTTGCAAATTAACACTTTGTAGTCAGATACCAAAAATTAACCTATCACAGTGGTCCCTCGTTTTTTTTGCTGGAGTTATGCCTTTTTAGAACATAACTCCTGAAAAAAAATAAGAAATACGCGAAGTTCTGATCTTTATTTATTTTATTATTTTTTTAAATCTATTACAGATATTTTAAGACTGTAAAACTCCTCACGACACACTATGCACTATTCTCGGACAGTATCACCATTTGCATAGTTTTCTCTCGTTTAAACTCTCAAAGTTCAAACCTTAGTAGAAAAATTAGTCCAGGATTACAGAATAAACCCATTGACAGTATAATTACTGGACACCTCAACCTCTCCCCTCTCATGTTCCAAACAGGAAGTGCCCACTGGTTCCAACAAGGCCAAAATCCCATAGACTTTATGAAAACAGACAATTAGTACTCAGTCATTTTATTTGTCAGAATAGCCATAGTTGCTCTGATGCCTTCTTCTTAACGTATTCTTTCTAATCCTATTTGTTTTAAAGATATTTTTTTCTCTGTCACCAGTTATTCAAGTTATAAACTGACCAATCAGATGCCTCAGTAAAAGCATGTGGTGCCCGCTGGCCTCCACCTGGAACATTTGATTGACAGATTCTCCTGAGCTGTTTTCAGGAGAAGGGGTGTGGACTTTAAACAAACTCACTCATGATTGGAAACAGTAACTCATCTAAAAACGTGACTCAGACTGACTCGGGAGACGATCAGGAAGTGACTGAAAAAGCTGTGGCCCAGAGGTCAAGCATTTTCTATGGAAGATGTCGATACCTTATTTTGTTCCGTTAAAGTGATACATGTCGATTGATGAACCAAAGACCTCCTAGCAATTGAAGACTATTGTAAATTTGAAAAGCTGAATGAAGTCTATATAGGAGACATGATGCAGAACTCCATGACCTGCCCTACAAAGAAACAGCAAGACAGAGAGAAGGGAACCGCAATAAAGCGAGGGACCATTGTATGCAGGCCCACCCCTGAGGTGCATAGCGCCCTAGGCGAAAAATGTGTTTGGCGCCCCCCGCAGGGTCTGAATTTGTCGCAGCTAAGGCTCAAACAGGGTAACTGTGTTTGAAATCAAACGCACTAACTGAGTGTGCCACCACTCAACCAATATTCTAGAGGAAAGTAAGGGGATTTCAACTGTTAAAGGTGTTGGGGAAAAAAAAACTACTAGATCACCATTTAAATGTGTCTTTTTCGACCAAAATGCAGGGGGGAGGAGGGAATTTCCAAACAATTTTATAAAAGTAAAACAGACAAACCTCTGTTTTGAGCCAGTGTTTCCTGCTCTTCCCTTTTCATCCTTAAAGTTTTAAAGAAGAGCGGCAACACCCTGCGGCTCTCTCCTCCCCCCAACCCAGCATAGACATCAGCAACAGGGAGGGAGGGACACTGCATGGCAGAGTTATTGATTACAACAAACCTTTGAGTTATTTCATTTATGTTTTTAAATTATGTTTTTTACATGAAATGAGTGGTGCGTCTGTTTAATAAAAAAAAAAAGAAGAAAAAAATGTTTCTATAATCGATGTAATTTCGCGCCCCTTCCAGCAAATGGCGCCCTAGGCGGCTGCCTGGGTCGCCTATGACTAGGGCCGGCACTGACCATGTGGTTAAGTTTGTATGGTTAAGTAATTATTCTTTAAGTAATTTGGCTTTGGCTTTTTTGTACTCCACAAGCTTTGTAGAAATATGCCAAACATTTTTACAGCAACATTTCTGCACCCTGTCTCAACACATTTGTTGGCAGAACACACCAACACAGGCAAGAAGCCCTTCTTTTTAATGGAAAAAGAAATGCAAATGTCACTGCTGTCAGCACCTGGTTCAACAAATTTTATAGAATAAAATTTCTATATTAGATGTTTGTGGCACTTTGATACATCAGAAATTTGAGAAACAACAATAAAAATCCTATACAGGATAAAGTCAGGAAAGATTTCCAGCACGAACTGTAAGAATCATGTGGTAATGTTAAATGAACAGCTTCATTTTGGTTCTACCTGCAGTATGAAACACATTTGAGCCACATGCTTCAAATCATTTGACGAGAAGTAAATCCATACATGCATTTCTAACCTAGACTGGTTGGCTTGATGAGTTCATCCAGCATGTCGTAGAAGGGAAGCCTCTGGAGCTTCACATCTGGGTGGACAGGATGCAGCGAGGCAGAGGCGGGCAGGTGGTGTGCCAGTCCAGTCAACTCGTGTTTCCCGGGACCGAGCAGCGATAGGGGTAGTAGAGCAGCTGGTGACGGGGCTCCGCCGTGCCCGGCGTGACCCTCGTACGCCAACTGTGTCATGCAAGCCGGAAGTGCAGCGCCACCTCCCCCAACTACTCCAGCTGAGGCTGGGTGATGTGGCCCCGGAAGAGCAAGCTCTGAGTGGGAGACCATTTTGGCTGGGAAGCGCCTTCGGTAGAGCTCTTTGATCTTCATGTGCACGGCGGGGCTGCAGCCAGATTTCAGCAGATGCAATGCCTTGGTCAGCAGCTCGTGCTTGCGTCCATGCTTGTTGCGGCCAGCGTATCCCAGGAGCACCTGCAGCTCTGACACCCGCAGGCTCATTACCATTTGCTGGAAAGACAAAAGAAAAAAAGGAATAGAATCCGAATTAACAATACTTCCAAATATATGTCTTGAATGAAACAAACGTTACAAAGATAGTGTCTGTACCATCGACTGTTTATGTGAGCTGGAGCGAGTAAGTGTGATGTCACCCATAGAAAATCATTTGTTTCTAGTTCCAAGAAGTCAATTCAGTCAGCATTTTTGCACGATACGGATGCTGCCAATGTAGAAACAGAAATTGTCACAGCAGTGATTGTGCCGAGTGGGTCTCAGTCAACATTTCTGTGGAAACCACTATCGCCAATCAGGAGTGAGCATGTTTGAAGTCCACACCCCTACCGTTGAAGGTGGGCTTGGGAGAATCTGTCAATCAAACGCTTCAAGAATTCAACGCAGGCTCACCTACTTTTATTGAGGCATCGAATCAGTCAGTTTATAACTTGAATAACTTGCAGTACAGACAAAATATATATATATATTTTAATTAACGTATTCTAACGTGCAAAGTCAGCTAATTCTTTGCACTGGTGTCAAGTTTCATGAAGCTGCAAAATACAAGCACTCAAGAGAAGCTTGCATAGAGCACCAGGCAAAGCTGGCATGGGGCTCTGACCCTTTAGATGTGGTCCAGCTATTTCGGTGTGGCCAAATAAGAGGCAATGGCTACAGATTGAACACAGGATGTCCATGCAAACAGATGTGGAAGTTCAGGGAGAAGTAGGCTGCTGTTTAATTTGAATCTGGTGATGCAGCTCCAGGGTGCTGCCGAGCCACAAATGCAAATACCATTTAGCAACACTACGGGGAGCATTGAGAAAAGCTCAGTGTGAGTAAAATGTCAGCGATAAACAGGGAGACTAGGTTTTACTTAATACTAAAGAACGGGATTAAAAAAAAAAATGCTGCTTTATGTTTGGATAGAAGGACTCAGTCTCATCAACTATTTTAAAAAGACAAAAAGGCTGTTATTATTAAAAAAAAAACGACTAGTGCAGCATGCATTCAATATATCAAAAATATAGCCACATATTCAGAATTGCAGTCATAACTCAGCTAAAATTGCTTAAAAGTACAGAGCTATAGGACAAGAGAAACAGTTGTGTGAGCATAATGATATACTACTGTATTTTACTGAAGCGTCACTAAAGATGAAGCTGGCCTCAAAAATCTGTAAAGACAACTGGATGCTTCACTACATAACCAGTCAATGTAAACAAAAAAACATTAAACTTTTAATTCGAATGGATCTGTTGTTTTTACTGTTGAGCCTACTTTTCTTCAAATTTTCTCACCAACAAAAGAAAAAAAAATCAGCAAAATCGCACAGCTTGTTTCACAATGTTACAAAAAATGTAATAAATAAAACATGCACCGCTTGGGTTTCCTTTTAGAATATGATTCTACTGGACTGTTGCGCGTTTGAAGAATACACGTATTTAACTACGGCTTCATTTTTGACTTGTTCATGAAAACAGCACTTCTCAGAGGTGCTATAAAAGTGCTCTGCTTGCACTGTGGGTTATTTTGACGTCTTGTTTTATCCTAGAGGACGGAAGATGAGAACAGCCACGCTTTTTTAGAGATAAAGACTTAATAACTTATTATCACGAGATAACAACAACTGTTTTCTTGAGATAATGGAATAAAACTGCAGCCTGGTTTTCTTTTTAGAAAATGGGTAAATAAGTCGTGAACTTGAGAGAACTAATTTTTTTTCTTGAGATAACAAAATGCTTTTTTTTTTCAATTTGGAGATCAGTAGAAAAACACGAGAGGGTGTCAAAGATGTGAAGCAAAATGGCAAACACAGAATCATCAGTTATTGATCATTGATTACTATAGCCGTGGTCTAACTCAGATGGAAATTGTGAAGCAACTTTCCACTCAGCTATCGTCATTTCAGAGGAAGATTAGCCGGGCTAATTGCACTTGCAGGAGCCAATCCACTCCACGTCTCCAGGCGACATCCCCAAAGAAAATCTGTTTTTTTAATGTTTTCTCAAGATAATGCATTATTAACCCATGATCTTGAGATAACATGCTATAATTCTATTCCGTTATCTCAAGAAAACAGTGGTTGCTTTCTTGTGATAATGAGTTCCTTAAGTTGTAGAACTGAAAACAAATAGTAGTAGACACGGCTGTTGTCGTATTCCAAACAAGTAATGACTAAAACCACCAATAAGTTTCTGCTTCAATGTGGATTTGAGACTTCAACTAGAGTAGATGGGACAGATGGAGTAATAGTTATCAAAATGTTGCTTACGTCAAGGCTTCAGACTGAAAAAGGTGTTTTTTTGTTCAGAGATTTTTCTTTGTTTTGTTTTAGTTAAGATTGTAGTAGCTCATATTTGAAGGTTAGCTTCACCGTTTTTCTATAAATTAACATACTGCACATGAAAATAAGGAACTTATTTACCCTTAAATTGCACAGAAGGAAAAATGTTAAACTAAAGTCTCTTTTATTAACACTCATCATCTTTTATCTACCCTGCAGATTAAATGCCAAAAACACAAATATACAAGTTAAAAAATATATCCCAGAGTTCTCAAGGTGAAATCAGGAACATGTTTTGCAGACAAAGTGATAACGATGTGTTAGACAAACAACTACTGTAATCACACAGATAAAAGGATAATAAAAGAGGGGAAAAGATAATAAACATTGACACACACCTGAAATGACAAAGGAGTTGGTGATGGTTTGCATGCTATCACATTCAGCTCAGGGTTACGTTTTTTTGCAGCAAAACTTGTGACATTACTTTGAAACTTCAAAATCTAAAGTTTTTGAGGTTGGTTCCTGACAACTTCTAAAAGAACTAAAGTAATAAAAGTTATAGTAACAAAGCTAAAATCAGTTCCCTGTTTTAAAGTGTCTGCTGTTTTAATTGCATGAAGTATAATTCATCTAACCCAACAGCTAATGCTGATTAAAAAAGGGTTATGTTAAAGTTATTTATTGTTAGCATACACGATAAAAGACAGCAACCAAAGTCCACTGTGATGAAAATTATGTTTTTATGGTTTTTAACATGTTCTTCTGGCATTTTTTCCAAGATGGAGAACAATTACAAACAAAGTTAAAATTAAATTGCATTTCAGAGGATTTCTTTATTCAAAGCAGATGAAAAAAACTTATACAGCTATAGCTACTGACTGTATATAAAAGTCACTTTGGTTTAACCATAGCAGGTGTCACAGAAACCTTGACCACATAATTGCACAGAACCACTTAAAAAGATTTAAAGCTATAAATATGAACCCCCAAAACCTGTTTCCTGTAAAACCTGTTCCAATTTTGTGCATCCAGGTTTCAGTTCACCTGCAAGTGATGAAAAGCAGTACCTACTTTACATACTGACACTGTATCTGCAGTCTGACAGTGCATCTGCAGTCGGATTACGCAAAAAAATATTTAAAAAATACTTATTTATATTTTAAACTTTTGTCTTTTTAAAAAAAAAATCATCCAAATAATTTATGCATCCAAAGATAATTGATATTAGATAAAGTAATTTCCTGTTTATTTGTTTTTACTTTTTTTAAAGTGTTCTTTAATGTAAAACATCAGCACAAAAGGAGATCAGGTATGCACACTGATCAATAAATGAGCAGTAAGAAAAAACAAAACCAGATGTTGGTATGAAGAGCACTCACCTGAGACTCTAAAACTGAATGCATGCAACGCCTGAAGTGACCACAAAAACCCTCAAGTTGGGAGGAGCTTGGGGGGGGGGGTGAGACTAGCAGATTCCAGGAACATTATCTGAGGTCTCTGTCCAGAAGAGCGCAGTAATGGGAACAGCTAAAACATGTTGCATAATCTAGGATTATGCAGAGAAAAAGGGGACGCACTCAAGTTT
>NC_050514.1:9974565-9978197 GCF_002922805.2 Oryzias melastigma
ATAAAAGTTGAAAAAAGGAAGGCTACCCAAAAAGAATGCCTGTTTGAAGAAACAAGAAAAGAGTGTGGGACATCAACTGTCAAACATAGAAAGGGTTCAAAGTAGACACATCCAAAACCCTAACTGCTTCCACAGCATCTTGCAGTGGCCCTATAGTGTGTGCCTAGCTGCTCTGGAGTTCATCTTCAAACACAAGATATGCCAGAACTACCTAGGGAGAAAATTTCAAGATCTTTGAAAATGTGGAGTGGTCTCCTATAGGCTCCAGCACTGAACCCCTTGAGCTGGTTGGTGACAGACGAGGGAGACGAGTAAAAACAAAACCTGCCAGTGTAACATTTTTGGGAACTTCTGCCAAGGCAGTAGGAAGTACCAACTTATTATTGTAAAAAGAATGCTTTATGTGTGTTCAGATGGTATATTTGGCAAAGACTGTTACTTCGATAGAGCCAACATTTAGAATATATGTTTGATATGATTATAATTTAATATGTGTTTTTTTCTGTCAAATTCTTTTACAGTTTTATTGGGTAATTTTTCTAAAGTTTAGAGAAAATTGGACTGCATCTTTAAAACATTAAAAAATGTGGGTATTCTAAAATGTATACATTATTATTTGAAGCAAAGTCTTCCCTGCCTATATTGCGATTCACCTTTCACGGTCTCACTGTTTTGCAGATTTTTTTAAGCACAAATTTAAACACTTTTTTTTCTTTTCAACAGCACACTGTGTTCTGGTCCTGACTCACTGTTAATCATGTCAATCAATCTCTTTTGTGCCGTGTCTTCTGAACAGAGATGTGACACATGAAGCTTGACATGCATTTTCGATTGAAAGCAGATCGTTATTTTCATTCTTTAACACTGGATTTATTTTCTATGAAGGTTTGAACTTTGATGACTTAAACAAGAGAGAAAAGTGTCAAAATGTTCATGTTTCAGAAAAGTGTATTAAGTATTTAGTAAGAGGTTAAAACATCTTAAAACATCTGTTAACCTACTTCACAATTTTAAAACAAAACCCCTGTGATAAAGGAGGGAAAACTGTTTTACAAATATATTTTTATCTTTCAAAATGTGGCTTCATAACATGGTTTATCTGTTGCAACTGCAGCCTTGTTAGAGGCTATAACCTACACATTAGAAGACAAAGTACAAACACAGAGATAAAAAGCACCAAGTAAATGATGCATATGTCCACAAACTATAGTATTAAACAATCTGTTACAATATATGTGCTTTGTAGCACAAAATGTGTGTTTATTTAGGGTTGCATTACTGTGAAAACCAATGTAATATAATAAAGTAGTGGAAACTCTACTAATGGTTTGTTGTAATAATTTTTTGTCTTCAGGTTTCCTTCTGGCAAGTTTGGAGAAAGTTTACAAACTACTTGAAATGTAAAAAAAGATTATTCATTATGCAGATTAAAAATTGGGAATTTTCACTTACACTAAAAATTACAGCTGACAGAGTGAGATTATTGAACTGCTAACAATGTTGAAACCTATGGAAGGGCATCTTGTCATATTTGTGGCACTTGGATGAATAACTACAAACACTTAAAACGTATTGAACGGATCTCTCCTCATGACTACATACAATTGCATGAATTGAATTGAAATGGTTTATTTAAAGCAATCAAACTCAATTTATGTGAAGCAAAATCATCAGAGGTATACATCCTTACAAAGATACATCAGACATAAGATAACTAGGCATCAAATGATATATTGCTTGAAAAGGAGAGGGAGGAAGTGGAATGAGGCAAGTTTAACTTGATAGCCTCTACTTGTTCATTTAATTTCTCTGCCAAAACTGTCTGTTGGGTTTGGTTCTTCAATGCTATCGGGAGGTATTAAAAAACTTGACATAGAACTAACATGCTAAGAATGAACTATATCATTCATTGCATTTCAACTAAGCAAAATAATGTGATGTTTTTGGTGGCTGGTTGATTATTGTGTGCTCATTTAAGCTAGATGTGTCTGCATTTAATTGACCATGTATAGACCTTGTTTCTAATCTGCAGACCAAAAAACCCACACTGCATGTTTCGTTAATGTGTTTATGCATATTTGAGAACTATAAACGTCTCCTTGAAGTTAAGACAGAGAGGTGGCTTCTATTTTACAATATTATTACAAACTGTGAAAAACAAGGATATTTCTTTCTTCAAATATTACCTGCAGCAACTGTCACATATTTATTGTCTTTCCCACATTTGGTAATAATGTTCTGGCGAGTTCACAGGGGGATTTAGCTGTAAAAGGGAAGGACTGTTTTATACAAACTAAGCTCTGATCAAATGTCATAGTGCTTAAAGGGACCAGATGCTGCTGTTTACAGACCAAACCCCACATCTTGTGGACAGCTGCCACATATGAATGGCAAACACAGTTTTTCCATCACTGCATTGGACATCATTCACATTTGATGTAATTACTCAAAGTTCCAGAGTGTGACCAATTACCTCAGTGTAACCTGTGATAAAAAAGCCACACATTCAACCCATACTGTGGTCTACACCAATCAGACAAAGTGAAAGAAGCGATCCCACCTCTGATTAGCTGAGATAAAAAAAAAAAATCCTGTATGTGCATGTGCAGAATCTATTAGGATATGTTGAAGTCAGAGGGAGGAGAGTAGCTAGCTGCATGAGACGCGTCCATATAAGAAGACTGGATGTAGCCCCAGACAATGAGAACAGATTAAAAGAAAGATTGACAACTTTTATGTAAAGAACGTTGAAGCCTGATCTGTATTAAATTAAAAAGACTTGGTACCACATTTCTTCTCAGATTGCGCAGCAGTACAGACGCATTAGAAATCATTACAGTCAGTCAGAGCAGGTCCCCTAGAAAGCCCCGTGGCATAGGCCAGAGGCACTCAGCTCTACCATGGCACAAGCAATTTCTGTGGTTTTACTTTATCAGCACACCAATTGTTTTAAGACCCAGATTGTCCATTAAAATGGATAGTTATTGAAAGATCCAAAGTAAATTGAACAGTGCTTATCACCAACCTAATGAGACTGCACATTTCATGAGTGGGAGATAGTTGTTTGCCTTCATTATTGTAAGGAAAATATGAGCACTTCTATTATGTAAAGGTGGTTGTTTTATTTATGCACTACTAATATGGGGGAACTATTTAGCTTACACTTAACAGTTTTAAATGTAAACTTAATGAAAACTTGGCAGATTTCCAGATTTAGTCCATGGATTAAAATATTTTAACTACAAACCCTTTTTTTCTCCCTGAAATATGCTTTTGTTTTTTTCAAAAACAGAAATTGGTTCTTGTGGGAAAGATGGGCAGCTTTTAATAATAGAAACAACCAAGGTATTGTGCAGGAATATTATTAGAGGCCCTTTAAGAGATAATGAATAAATTCTCACACAAACACTACCATACACTTACAGATGCTAGATACTACACCAGACAGTACTAGACCAGAAAATGTACAAAACTACTTAAGCCTTCCACATTTTTTTAATTACTGTAAAAATTACTTATTTCAAACTAGACATGTATATGGAATGAACAACTTTACTTGTTTTTGCATTTATATAATAATCTGATTTACAATAGTACCCTGATTTGTTTTGTTCTTTTTCTTTGGCTCTGCT
>NC_050514.1:9978327-10010128 GCF_002922805.2 Oryzias melastigma
CCATCATACCCAAGCTAGTCTTCTTTTGTAGCTTTACATTAAACTATGAGTAACTATGAGTAAGAGTACAATAGAATGTCTGAATGAAAATGGTACCGTCTATGTTAGTGCAAAACAGCAATTATGTAAGAGTATATCAGTGTTTATAAATGACTGTAATTGTGTTTGTGCCGGAATAACCATAACAATTATTAGAGTTTAATAGTACTTCTGGAAGAATATAGTAGTGTTAGTGCAAGAAGGTATGTATTATTTCTTAAAGATCACATTTGATGGCATTCCTGTTTCTTACAGCCCATACAGAGGGCATTGGAAATAAAGATGCGACTGAGAATGCAGTTTCATGGGTTGGAAAGAATAGTTTATGATGTAATAAATGTTGTATTTGCCTTATTTTATTTCCCAATGAATAATTCATACAGTTGTTTGTTTTTTTCAAGCAAATTTCAGAGGTAGGGACAAAGACAGAAAAACAGAAAACACAAAGAGATTCTGGTTTCAAAGGAGAAATAAGAAAAAAAAACATTTGAGGCTACTGAAAAAAGCAAAATCTAACTTTCTACTGATAAATTAGTAAACTTTATGAAAGCATTGGGGTGCTGTGGGTTGCAATCCTAAACCATGTAATCTTGGTGTATACATGTCAGTAAGAGAGGCCTAACCAATTTCAATGGTCAGATACAATAAAGCTCATAATACATGTATAATGCACTGTGTTTATTGTAAAGACCACAGGAAGAGGATGGCTGGCAATTGAGCATCTGTGACTGGTTCCAATTTTGAGTTGAAATACAGAAAAAGCTCTATGCCTCTATAAAACACATTTCATGCTGTGATAAATGCATTTCCCAAGTGTCCTGTCTTTCATTCAGCCGCAGGCAGCAGCAAAAAGACACCAATTTAAGAACAAAACGGTAAAAGTATGGTGTTAACTGAAATGCGGTTGAAAATGTGGATGCTCCAAACTTTTGCATAGCTGGTGCACCTAAGAAAAAAAGTTAAACGCACAACCGGTGAAAAGTCATTGACCACAAGATGTCCCACTCACAAAGATGAGACGTCTCTGATGTTCATCATGCAAGAATTATGTCCCTCCCTTACACATCATAACTGTATTGGCTCCTGTTTAATCCAGTTATCTTGTCTGTATAAAAGACACCTGTCCAAACCCTCTAACATTTCTACTGCAACCACCTCACCAAGATCAAAGAGCTGTCTAAGAACACCAGGCACAAGATTGTAGACCTGAATAAGACCTGGATAAACCAATCTACTGCACTTTAATAAGCAAGCACCTTGGTGCGAGGAGAACAACCATTATTAGAAAATACAAGAAAGAAAGATCACTAACACCTGGGCCTCCATACAAGATCTCACATCATACGGCACAAATGATATGGAGAACGATGAGAAAACAACCCAGAACTATACAGGGGAACTGGTCAATGACCTGAATAGAGCCGGGACCACAGAAACAATGGTTACTATAGTAACACACTACATGGATTCAAATCTATCCCTCTGCTTAAACCAGCACATGCCCAGACCTGTTTAAAGTTTGCCAGAGACCATCTGGATGATCCAGAGGAGGTTTGAGAGAGTGGCATTTGGTCAGACAAGACCAAAATGGAACTCAATGGTACAAAAGCCATTCGGTGTGTTTGGAGTGAAAAAAGAACACTGGGTAACATCCCAACACCATACCCATTGGAAGCAAGGAGGTGGAAGGAGTGAATGCATGTGTAACGCACAAGGTCTGAACCACACCCCAGATAGAAAAACCATCCATCAAATACAGAAAACTCCAGCAACACAAGCCTCAGACACAGGTGCAGTGCAAAAGCCCAATCCATATGGTTTCAACATGTATGGGTTTTTCTTTGTATTTTTATTTATATCACTTTAAATATTTTTAAATGTGGATAATGCTGAGAAGCTCATGGTTTGGTGGCTTAACCTTTCGACTCCCCTGCTACCGACATGCATGACAATTTTTATGAAATATGCATGCGAGTGTGGAAAAGAAAAGATGACACTGGCTGCCGACCATTTAACACACACAAGCCAGTCCCCACCACCCACCATCCATACATAGGAAATACACACAAAAAGAAGGCAAATAAACCAAAGCTCAAACACAGACTCACAAAAACCTGGCACACACCACGCACAATTGAACTCACTTCCACCACACAAAAAATGTGCAACATTCATCTAGCTTCCAAAAAATAGAGGCAGAACAAACAGAGGGGGGAAAGCAGCGGTGAGGGAGGTGTTGGAATAGAGATGGATGAATAGTTAACCATTCTGCCTATCTTCTTTTTCCCTCCTTTCCTTTGTCAGTCACTCTCCTCCATCACACGCCTCCATCTTCCAGGTCAACAACAACTGAATGGAACAAAGCATCAGGCTTTGTTCACAGAGTAAATGTTGTATTTGTGATTTTTTTATAGATATTGAAATCTTGTGCTTCATTTTTTACTGGTTCTTTGGAGCGTTGTTCCACTGATAAAAGCTAAACATGTTGAAAGTTATCACCACTTTAAACATTTTTGGTTTAGAAAATTAGATTGTTTTTTTTTCACTTGATGCAAAAATGTCTTTCAATCAAATATATTTTATGATATTAAGTATAAAAACAGATTAAATTGAAATAACAACATTTAGACAAAAGGTAAATGTAAAAAAGGCCCAAAAAAGGTTTCAAATCTGATTGATGGACTCTGCCCTTCATTTGCAAAAAGGCCAATAAAAAAATCAAATAATAACCCCCTACATCCCTGGAATTAAAGCTTTAGATGGTGGTAGAATAATAAATTGTCAGTAATTAAACGTTCTAAAAAGTCGCTACTATGTAAGTAATGTCTTTTGAACATTGTGGCATGACTTCTACTGCTCTCTGTCCAGCATCAGAGTGAAAATAACTTTCCTTTATTCCTCTGTTTATTTCTGCAACATAAAAGTCAGCCACAGACCACTGCAGAAATGGCTGCGGGGGAAAGGCGAGTCTTGAACAAAGCACGCTTGTATGAGGATACGCTGCACTGTATCGTTTTATTGAAACAACCTGACATGCAGGTGCAAACAGATGCTGCAACCAAGACAAGAGAGGCAAAGAAGGCCAGAGAGTATTAAGAAAGAAGCATACTAACATATGGACCACCATTAGCATGACTTTTCACATTTTTTGTACTAAAATAAGTCCACTTTGTTATCAATTTAATGAAAAATGATATTAATTTACTAGAGTACTTCCAAATAGGGAGGAAAGAATAAAGTATCCAGTTAAAGCAGAAGCTATTCTGAAATGTGACAGCAATGATCTGTTCAAGGATGCAAGATAATCACCAAAAATTATTCATGTGTGACAATAACATACAGAAAATGCATAATAATAATAATAAAAAAAACACTTTTTAAAAGCATTAATAAGCTAGTATTATGAGACAAGGCAGATTAAAAATAAGAAGTAGGCTTAGAGAGACAGCTTCATGTGGAGAAGTGTTTTTGTTGGATGAGTACAGCTTTAGCTGGGAGCAGTTGTATTGTTTGTTCAAAAAAAAAAAAAAAAAAAGAACGAAAGAAAATGAAATTAGCTCAAACGAGCAGGTAAGGAGGTTTGCTAAAGTAAAACCATCAAAGTCTGCAGCAGTTCTTTCTGTTAAACTGAGTTAATGAGTGTGTGAATTTTGGATCTCATTCAATTGAAAGAAAAAAAAAGCTTTGCAAAACTAGAGATGGAACCAATGGCAAAAAAAAAATCAAACCTATGGTTTAGCCAGCAGATTGGAATTGTGGGGTCCCATTTCTCTTGTGACTTCTCAGGAATTTCCAAAGACAGGGAAAAAAAACAATGAGCATCTGTCACCATCTGTTCTTTTAGAAATGCAAAAGTTGAATATGAAAGATTTATCTTTTTTTCATAAAGTATAGAAGAAAGAGTAACATGTCTATTCTACAGACAAATGTGATTTTTGGATCTTTCAGAGGTAATAGTTTGTTGCATGTATGCACTGAAATTAAATCAGTGACTGTGTACTTAACACAGTGAGTCAAAAAGGGAAACATCTTCATACACATGTGCATCTATGGAGTGGACATGTTTCATTGTGACATCTAGAAAGAACAACTAAATCTTACACCTAAATAAAGTCAACTTTTTCACATTGTGCATTTTCTAAGCCAGCAACATGAACATTTTTACTTCCTTTGAAATGTATGGCAATAACTGGTATGTACATTTTACTCAATTTTGGGACTGGAACGCGGAACCTTTTATTCTTGATATTGCATTTAAATAATTATTGTAACCAGTTTAACGACATGCACTAAATGGATGGCTTGCTAAACCTGTTCAGCACAAACTTGCAGGTGCAAAAAATAAAGTCTAGGTCTGGTTTGTTCCTAAGTGACAAAATGAATAATGTGAAGAGTTAAATTATTTTTCTTGTTAAGTTGGTTGTACAAAATATAGGAGATTTATAATAGAATATAATTTTGCTTAAATTAATTAAAAAAAAGTTTTAAAAATATTTAAAAACTTAGGGTTAAACAAAGTCGAGGCAAAAAAGGGAGACTAACATTTTTGCTGTTTATTAATCCCATTATAAGGAAAATGTAGACATTAAGATATGAATGTTTACCACTCCAGTATGAATCCAAAAAATGTTAGGCCCTCTTTTGCAAGAAATAAGAATTGGACTAAAAATGCACATTTATGATCATGATAAGGAAATCTAAACATTATATTCAACACATAAATCTAAGTTAGAGGAAAAGGACGAGATAACAGCAATGTTTGTTACAAAAAATGTAAGTTCATTTTATGTTTGAGTTTATTTTTACTCAAGCAATCTTCTGACCTCAGCTGCTGTTTTAAATGACCAACACTCAAAAACTAATGTTGGCATTCAAACATATGAAGCGGATCTTTAAATTTCCTCTGTTAAAAATAAAAACGTAATTAATTCACAAAATGATCTTCTTTGATGTACGGTTAAATTGCAAAATTTTGATTAAGTCCTACAGAAAGGACAGTCCAGGTCACATCAAGCAGGCAAGAGTGCATTATTCAACAGCTTTCCACATAGATGACTTCAGCAAAGTCAGTCACACACACGTTCCCTTTATAATTACGTCATTAGCTATTTAAATCCCTCTGAGATCCAACACTCTTCCATGTTAAAAGAACTACATCAAGTATTTAGATATGTAGGTTTCTATAGTTTTACTGAGCAGGATCACATATTTTAAAATATTTTCTTTTTAATGTCTGTTTTGCCAAAATTGGACATTATATATAAAAAAAACAGTATAGAAAAGTAGGCTAAATACAATTTCTTTTCATTTAATAATTTTACTATATACCAGTAGCATACTTAACCTATTACCTTTCACAAACTGTTATCTCTGTGTAAGCAAATAGACCACAACAATGGGTGGAGTTTAAAAATAGATAACTAATGGCTATGTATTTAATTTAAGTCTGCAAATCCCTTTAAATGCTTTAAAGGTCAATACACTCCCATCAAGATAATATTCTATACATAAGAAATGACTTTTAATATTTAGAGATTTTTATCCTTTTAGTTGCACTCTAGAGAAACAAACGCACCTTTTTGAAAGGGTTTTTGAGACCAGCAGTCATTTTTCTACAAAACTGGAAAGCTGTATAGGGTAATAATTTTCTGTCCAGAGCTGGTGGGAATGACGGATGGAAGGATGATGGGGGGATGGGAAAGAAAAAGCCTGCAGCTGAGCCTCCAAACCAAATGAAATTCTCCACAGCTCCAGTGAAAACACAGGAGGGAGGGGGTGGGTGGATGAGGGAGGATTGGAAAGCAGTGAGGCTGGAGGAGGTGGTGGTGGTGGTTAGATGGACACCCCAAAACACATCTAGGATGGTTAAAGTGATACTATCAGTTAGCTGAAAAAGCAATCTTTAATGACCAAATGACTATCAAGCCCTTACTGAATTATTTCTTTGAAATAATTGTTATATACGAGAAATTGATAAGGACAGAAATGCTAAAATGTGACCCGTTTCCTCCCTTTTCAGATCACAATATGTTCTCGTAAGTAATGTGTTACCTTTTAGTTCAATCTTTTGACCCTATTTTAATGGTTCAACAGTGTCTATGAAAAGCATCTTATAGTTTTTGTTTTAGAAAAACTTGCAAGCTTTCCTTTTCCGGTAATGATCTTTCCGCAGGTTCACCTACGGAAACCTTGTTACGACTTTTAATTCCTCTAGATAGTCAAGTTTGATTGTCTTCTCTGCGCCATCGCTGTATGAGCTTTCACCATCGTCGCTTCTCAAACCGTCCGCCATTGTTGTTTACACTCTGGGATCCCTGAAGTGACGTTACGCGCAGCCCCCGCCCATCACCACCTATCGCCCAAATTTGAAGCCGTGCACGACCATAAAATGATCAATAAAATCGCGCTGGATCATTTTAAGTGAATATTTTTATCGGATTCGTTTTCCAAGTTCCATTGACTTTCTAAATTAAAAAAAAAAAATTGCCACTGCACGAGGCCTTTAATGAAAGATTATATTTTATAAGAAAATGATCTGCGTTGCCTAAAGATTTGTAATTGGAACTGTAAATTTTAAAAGGTTTATCTACTCTGTAATGTAGTTTATAAGCATTAAAAAATTACTTAATACTTAAAGAAATTATATAGTCAATTAAATTATCATTTATCTATTTTTACCCTATTATTAATATTATTTAAGGCCTTGGAGGTTCTCCAAGTAACGTATGACGCTCCAGTGTAGTAAATGCTGTATTGGATGCTTATTCCAATGGTATGTGCAAAAGGTTGATAATTGGTTGGTCTTCCGTTTCCATTGTAAACATTCTGGACACTTGTATTCTAGATACTCCCCCCATTCATATTTTGTTTCATTATTCACTCGTCTGCTCATAAATCCCCCTCATCATTCTGCTGCCACTGCACCATCACACTCAATAGATGAAGAGTTTGCTGCTGCGACTGTGAACATCTACATTCTGGATGTCTCCTCTCTTGCCTGCCCCAGGGACTTTCACCTCCTTTCACCTCACCTTCACTCAGATTTTAGACTTGATTTCAGCTTATAGGTGTGGATCCACTAAAGCCAAATCCGGCCCTTGGCTTAATGACACCTCTTTTGCTGCTTGGCAGCACTGCAGACAGTCAGAATGAAGGTGGAAAAGAAACAGGCTGAAAGCATTTCTAGGTCTTAGTTTTGCACAATTCAATTTGTTATAAGTGACACCTGCAGTGTCCTTATGCTTTAGAGTTAACCCGAAATGAATAACTTTTATTATTTTTAACAAGTTGACCTCTTTCAGGTAGAAGATTAGATTTCAGACGGTTTTGATGGATTTTCTTTAACTGTTTCAGTAACCATGTTGGTTACATTTTAGCCCGTGTCCTTATCTCCTCCTTCTCTGGCTGACATGGTCCAGCAGACGCCACCAACCAACTGTCCTCTGGATATTATTTATCTAGACTTCCTTCTCTTTATTAACAGCTGTCATGGTTCAGGCTCCATCCCAGCTTTCTTTAATCATACAGTTGTCAGGCCTCATTTTAAAGAACTCATCCTGAAATGTTATCACATTTAGACCACAGTCCTATTCCTCTTTTGTCCATCAAAAGTTTAAGAAAAGTTATTTTTATCCAATTGCAGTCCTTCCTTTTTTAAACAAAATAATCACATTTAATTTAAATCTGGCTTCAGAAGATGCCATGGCACAGGATCTGTCACTTGATTCAGGAAATGTGTATCGATGGTAATCTTGGACCTCACTTGCAGCCTTCAACACAGTTGACCACACCCTCCTACTGACACGTACACTCATCAGATTAGACTCCAGGGGTCTGTAATCCACTGGTTTAATGACTAGTAGCCCAATAGGAGCCTCTCTGTCATCATGAGATGTGTTCTTTCCTCTTTTACTGCTCCTCCAATGTCTGGTGTTCTACAGGGATCAATCCTAAACCTTGTGCTATTTTCTCTATACTTGATGCCAACTGATTTTGGCCTTTTTGCACAAATAAAGGACAAATAGAAATGTACAAATCTACATGTCTATCATTCCAGATTTTGTGAGTAGACTTCAGAAATGTTTAAATGAGATTAGGGTGTGTTTGTCACTGAATTTCCAGTTTTCTTCAACTTTGCAAACAAAAATGAATGTTTTTATTACTTTGAGTAACCTAGAGAGAAATCTTTCATGCTTTTATCATTTTTAAGATGGCCTTTACCTTTTGCTCACGTGTTTGCTTTTCTACCTATAGATCCATATAGAAGAATGGACCAAATGGGAGCTAGAGAACAAACGTAGCAAAAATCTATAGGAAACGTTTGGCCTCTATCATTGACAACCAATTATATCACAAAGTTTTGACATTAACTCTTGTCATTGACTAAATACTTTATTTCTGCACATTTATTCAAACAGATGCTTTAAAACAAGATGATGTGATTTTCTGGATGTTTTATTTACTTTCTTTCTCCTGTAGTTGCTGAACATAACAGACTTCTGATCTTTTTTTGCACGACAGCCGCGTGATGCAGAGGTAGAGTGATCATCTTCTGATCCAAGTATATGCCATTTAGAATGCAGAATCATTGACCGACATATTTTGCCCATACCTTTTTTGTATCTAGCAGTTCAAAATACATGCAGAACCAATATCTGTCTCAATTCTGTTTCCACTCCTAAGTGGCTAGGCCAGACAATAGTCCAGTTCCATAAAAAATACCATCCTTATTAGCAAATGCATGTATTTGGCAAAACAGAATGGAACAAATTATATTGTTGCAGAATGGAGGCATTTTAATCTGCACACCAAGGTACAATGAAAAAGCCTCAGAGGAAGAATGGAGCTGCAGCAAGAAAGTAGCTATATAAGCAGAAAAGTACAAAAATCCTGAGGGTGGGGGGGTGAAGTTTACATCCAGAGGTTTTGTTTAACAAGAGTATGTTCTTTTTTAAGGAGTTTGAGAAAAACAAGCTTACAAGGTTTTGTTTTTACCACTGAGTTGGGAGCTCCAACACTGCGTTTCTCCTGTTCTCCGTAACAGCTGTTCATGCTGCCCGTTGGCTCTGGGACTTCTCTTCTTTGAAAGCAGTTTGTCAGAAACTGTGAGCAAATGCTGACGCTAACGGTAAGTGTTCACTATTATGTAAAAATAGGGAAAGGGGCAGGTAAACTCAGATTATCACAGCACAGCTGACATGTTGATCTTGGTAACAGTCATTCTGTTGAGTTCATGGCCATTATGATATGATGAGATGTAAACACCTCCTTTAAAAGTGCTCTTGAATTAAGAATGGGCATTCCTTTATTGCCATTTTAAAAACAGTTTTATAGTTTAACGCCACACAGGCAAACAGAAAGTGGCTTCTACTGCAACAACACCTGTATGAAAATAGCTAACAACTTAACTGAGTTAAGGAGTGACTTAGTTGGATTATTGTATCCGTCTTTAACTCTTTCTTTGGCTACAATAAGCTAAAACAGAAAGCTATTTTTTTAAAATGTTTTTCTTGTTTTGTTTCCTTAATTTATAAAAAAAAAAGGAGAAGCA
The DNA here is from genome assembly GCF_002922805.2 of Oryzias melastigma. Taxonomy (NCBI): domain Eukaryota; kingdom Metazoa; phylum Chordata; class Actinopteri; order Beloniformes; family Adrianichthyidae; genus Oryzias; species Oryzias melastigma. Next base: position 9,987,917 of record NC_050514.1, read on the forward strand.
AATAAAAGGGGGCTACACAGGAGCAACAAAAAAAGTAAACAAGCAGCACAGATGAAAGTATGAGAGGAGAAAAGTTTGAAGTGGCCACCATCTGAAACATTTTTTTGTCATAAGCTAGACTGGTGTCCAACATGGCAAGTTTTTATTTTTTTTAATATACCTATATATCTTCTACATCAACACAATAAAATCTGAAGAATTTCTACAGCAAACTTTCCAGTTTCCAAATGACAGCAGACAACAAAACCAATACTGTACCTTAAAACACATAACTTCTCTAAACTAAAATCAAAATAAGCAGACACTTTATACTCAAAAGCCTAACTATACAATGTCTGCTGTTTTGTGGGGACTATTGAACTGATAAGCATACTTGATCTAAAAAACAAAAAAAAGACTATTATTAGGTCTTTAGTTCAGACCCAACAGCTTTACAAATATTACAAGCATATTCGGATAAAACAGTTGACCTATTGTTTAAAACTATAGTTTAAAAATGTTAAAAAAAGGGTTGGCTGGGAAATTCTGCTTGTTTGTTTAGAGACGTCGATAATAACTAACTGCTACCAACCCGTTTGATGTGGTCTTTACGTTTATTTATAACAACAAAACACGTATATATATCTATCTTTGTGTTACACATTTAAATGCAAAACCAGTTATATTTGATAGTGAAGAAAATGTTTCACTTAACTAGAGTATATATAAAAAAAAAGTGAAATTTTTCCTATCGCAATTAGGAATCCTTGCATTAAAAACTTAATTAAAAACATTTGTTGCCTCCAAAAATACAAGAATTACTTTAACCCTTTAATCTTAGAGCTGTCGCCAGTGGACAGGAAATAACACATGCTCTTGCAAAGTGCTGTATTTTGTCGCAAAGTTGCTTATCTCCATGTCAGAATGTGTTGGTTTATGTTAATTGTGTAAAGACTTTACAACTGTAAAATGTTGCATATTAGTGCAAAACTTATCTCATCCTTAGAATTCATAGAAATAACATTAATTGCGTTAATGGTTGGAGAGTTACGGCAGTTTGGAGAACGTCGGCACTGGAGCTAAACCTCCAGTGTAAATATTTCAATTATTCACTGGAGGTGAATAATGGAAATACATTTAAGACTTTGATGAATCAATTTCAATTTTCTAAATAGGAACATATTTGATCATGATTATTCTTTTTTTTTAACCCAGCTCCTAAAACACTAATTAACTTCAACAATATTTTTTTTCTATTGTAAAATTTAAATATAATTATGCAGTTTTAGACAAAACCAAAAAGCATGTGTCCTTTTTTAAGATGAATTTTCTGCAGTGCAGCAAGGAGCTCCTTAGAAATTTGCCTTTGAGTTGTGGGTGAGATTGTTGCCGCAGAAGATAACCTCCGCTAATTTCCCATCAGCCCTTTGTTTACATTACCTCCCATTAGTTTATAGCACCTCACAACCCCAAGCTAATATTACTGTAGCAAAAACAGAAAAAAACTGCAAGAAAAATCACATTTCAGCCGTACAGGTTTGAGCCAGATGGGAGCTCAGATGAAGAAAATGAAGACGTTAATGGATGTATTTGTCTGCAAGTTGATGCATCAGAATTGCAGCAAAAAAGGGACACTTTGGCCCACTCATGGCAGTTCCTGCACAACAAAGGTTTTTCAAACAGTAGGTTTTCATTTGCTCCTAATTTGAATAAAGAAATACTCAAACACAGTTTCAATCTTCAATTATTTTATATATGCCCTCATCATAAGAAAAATGCTGCAAGAACATGTTAAAAACACAAAAAACACAATTTTCATTGGAGTGGGTCTTTAAAAGAGCTGAGCTGACATGATTATTTTCAAATGGCCTTACGAATTCAAATCTAAGTAGTAAGTCATAAAACTGTCTCAGTCACTAACCAATCAGCACCCATCAAAAAACTAATAAAATTAAACAACATAGATAAGCGCAATTCAGCAGTCTTTGCCATTATAATTTGCATCTCCCCCCATGACTTTTTAGTCTTCAGATATATGCTACCAAGCAGTTCTTACACTAAAATCAAACACATGCAGAGAGCAACTACAAAGTCTGCATGTGTGTGATTCAGAGCTGGAGTCAGAATGTGAGGGGAAAAGCTCCCACTTAAAAGCAATCACATAGACGGTACAAGAAATCATTAACCTTCCAGAGATTGCAAGCGCTGGCCAATATGCATGCAAAGCCTCAAATGCAACATATCCATCCAGAGTCATGAGCTGGCGTGCAAACAATGACATTTACCTTCTGTATGTGAAAAAAATACTGCAGTTGAAAAAAAAATCTATTTAAAGGGCTAAATCCAAAGATTTATAGTATATTTTATAATCATAGACAAATTGTTTGACAAACAGAATAAAATAAAATGCAAAACATTTAGTTATTTCACCGATTTCTGCGTCTTTTTTCATTGCCTGAGGTGATACAGATTACCAAGACTATTTTCATTCCTATATGATGACAGAGAGAAGAAAAAATGTGGTAAAACTTTAGTCCACAGACCACACCTTGAAAACAAATTCTAACTTGGATCCCTTCAGTAAGTGGAAATGCACATCCACTTGTCATCTTGTTGTGCTGCAAACATTTATTGCAGTAGATGAAACACTGATGAGTTTTTTAGCTCCATTTCATTCAATTACATAAAGCAAACCCTTCTGCAATAATTCAGGGAGACAGCTTTTACCAGTAAATAGAATTGTCAGACTCGCTGCTGGGACGAGCTTCAATTGTAAGAACTGTCGGAGCACCTTTAATTATTGAAGTATTTTAAAGTCTATTTTGGTACCTGCATTTATAGAATCTGCTGAGCTTTTTTAAACAATAATTACAAGCATTCAAGAGGCTAAGGTTTTTCTTTGAATGCTGTTGAGTCAACTATAAGCACAAAAACTTAGTTGAAGACTGTGAACTTAATGAGAGAGAGAATTTACATGCATGTTTATCTTGCTTGTTGTGTGGTCCAGTGCATGAAGGTTCGGTAATCAATCAAGAGTGCACCCTGGGTTAGGCCTAATGACATATTACCTAGGGCTGGGTTGATAAAATGGATCTGAATCAATCCAAGCTGAATATCTTTAAAACATATATAGACTATTCATGTTTTTCTTTACAAATATGTCTAAAAGTGTAAACCATGAAAATTTGAAATTGAATTGAATCGAATCAAGTGGATCAATAGAATCGAAAAATCATGAATCCAGACTCTAGATAATCTAATCGATTTCTGGATAATCTGGATAATACCCAGCCCTAATCTTAACAGAATTAAATGTCAATAAATACCGTAAAATAATGCAATTGCAATTTATTAAAGAGACTACCACCATTGGAAAAACTGCAAAACAAGCATCTAGTTAGAGGGGAAAAAACCTGCATAACCTGAACAAAAATGAGCAACTTGATCACAAGGCTTTTTTTGTATTCATTTGTATACATTTTGTATACATTTGTATACATTTTTTCATATGTAACAATTTAAGGTGGATCTCACAAATTGGGTTTGTGTTGGAAAAACACAAATAACAATCAACCCTTCCTTAATCATTCCATTTATAGAAATGCAGGTAACTTGAATTAAGTACAGAAAGTGGTGCGTTTTTATTTGACCTCTTAAAAACTAGTTGAATTATGACATTTGCAATTTTGAATACAAGCTAACAAATAAGGTCTTTCAGCCTGCAAAACTCTACTTGAGAGATGCTCTAACAATATCTACAAATGTATTTATTTGTTGGATAATAATATTTTTGTCTCCTTTGAGCAAAAGTTAACTCTAGCAGGTCAGGATTACTCAAAAAAAGGCTTGCTCATAAACAAATAAAAGCTAAGCAGAACTGTACAGGATTGGTGACGTCAGGGTTCCTTTCCTGTAATCACTCTGTTTATAAATACAACTGTCATATTGTAGTTACAAACAAGCTGTAAAAAGAATGAAATATTTTTATTTCATAAAAACAGACTGATTGACAAATATATTTATAACTTTGTATTACTGATCAAACTGACAGCGATCCTTAAATGTCACCCATAAAACAACAGTATTTTTCTCTGTTTCGGTCAGGTACAAAGCTTTAAAAAGCAAAGATAAAGGCAAAAAAGAACAAAGAACACTTTACACACACACTCTTATAAAGAAAAAAAAACTGAGCTTCATGTGTTTGCTAGCAGAGCTGAAAACCTGCTGCATGTTATTTAGTTTTGAGGGGGTGAACAGTAGTTTTGAATCTCTAGAGGCTTGGAAAACAGTGAGGCTAATAATGTTGTGCTGAGCAGTTCCTGCAGAGGTTTTCAAAGATGCATGTGTCTGTATGGGGGTGTGTGGTGGTTCTTTAGGCACAGAGGGGTGGGGGTTGGTTGCACACTACCTGGCCATTATATAAAGCTCCCACTCTCGGCTAGAGGGCTCTGTACTGAGTGCCAGCTCCCCACCACCACACCACCACCACCACCACATCCACCCTATCCTCCTCCCCTCTTTGTCCTCCCATCCCCCCACCTCTTAGCTTTCCAGCTTCTCTGACTCAGGCTTAACTCTAAAATACCTCCGCCAGTTGTTTTCTCTCCCTCCTGCCTCTGTAATATCGAAACGGCTGAGTGCTGGTGGATCAAACAAAAAATCTGAATTTGGGACAAAGATGTGCATCAGTCAAACCAGCTGGACTTTGTTCAGGAGACATCCTTTTATCATTACATGCAGCACCACCACACCTGAGGCTCCTACGGTCTAGTTCCGGCTTGCCAAAAGCAGATAGAGATCTAAAACCAGTAGAGTTCAATGCAGAGTAGTACAAGTTGTTCACAAGGATGTTTTTGATCTTGGGCCAAAACAGTGCAGGTATTTGCTGAAGGTAGCAACCAAACAACACAGCTTTGCAACCACAAGGCTAATGAAAGAAAACAAGAGGGAAAAAGAGGAAACTAATGAGCAGATCCAAGAGACGTGTATCATTATCACCGACCTCAAGACCCCATTGAAAACTAAATATAGCACTACGGATGAAATGAGAATATTTGACAGTCTTGAAGCTGTATAATACCTGGAAGTTGGCAGAAGTTGTGCATAACAACAGAATATACAGAGGATAACAAAACTAGAGGTTAACATTTTAATTTTGTAGATAGATTACAGACTGAAAGAGATTTTTAAAAGAATTAAATGCAACAAATATACCAAAAATATATTATAAAAGACATGTATTAGAAAAAAGCAAAAATTTTTCCCTGGGGAGACAATTTGATCATTTTTGCAACCACAACAGTCCTTACATTTTTGCGCTTATATATTTATGAAACTGTGCAGTTACAGCACATAACTTTTGCAGTAGGTTTCTGCTCCTTCTGAAAAAACAAATAAGTCCCACCAACGATATTTAAAAGAGGGTCTACTGTTTACTCAAAAGGTAACCTACGAGGTCAGCAGCAGCTCTGCACGCAATGTTTTTATTTGGAAAATTGAGCAGATTCTCTCTGCCTTTTAAAAGGCTCCTTTCTGTCAATTCCATAAATGCAAATTTACCAAGTGGCAGCAGTCAAATGAATTTGATATCTATCTTTAGTACAGCAGTCGTGCTGCTTCTGGAGCGTGTCTGAAACTGGGTTTACACTCATTGAGTGGAATAACTCCCACCCACTGCTGCTTATAACCATTAACTGTATAAGAGAACTGGACTGAGTGAGCTTCCCCTTCACATTCAAAATACGGAGTATCTGCTGGTTACAAGTAGTGCTGGGCGATAGGAAAAAAAATGTATATCACAATATAAAATATTTTAAATCACAATAACGATATACAATGGTGGACAAAAGTGTTGGTACCCCTCAGTTATAGAAGGACAAACCCACAATTCTCACTGAAATCACTTGAAACTTACAAAAGTAACAATAAATTAAAAAAAATTTGAAAATTAAACAATCAAAATCAGCCATCAATTTTAAATTGTTGATTAACATAATTATTAAAAAAAACAAACTAATGAAACAGGCCTGGACAAAAATGATGGTACCTCAATGAAAGATTGAAAACTATTTGACCAGAGTGACATGATTAACTCAGGTGTGTCCTTTAATTGACTTCACGGGTGTTTTATTTATTGTTACTTTTGAAAGTTTTGAGTGATTTCAGAGAGAATTGTGGCTTTGTCCTTCTTTAACTGAGGGGTACCAACAATTTTGTCCACGTCTGTATATCACGATTTACGACAATAAAGTTATTCTCTGAAAAAAATGTCCTAGCTGTTTAAAACACAAACCCCACAGGTAAAACCCTGATTTTAGGGAAGATTGTTTCTTTTTTTAAATGACTGCAAAGATATCAATAATAGCAGTGTGAACAGATACTGATGTTACAGGCTTGCATTTATAATCAACAAAACAGCCACACATTTAGGCTAAACAGAGCCAAGGCTGGCAGGAAAGAGCTGACAGTCTGACACTGATTCTGTCTTTCAGCTTAACCCCCTGATGTCTGAATTTATGTCAAATTATTCATAAAAATATTCTTCTTTTACTTTCACGGTGATGCTGAATTTCTCCAGCAGTCCTGGATTAAATGATATGTTGCAAATTTGGCTTTATGGATTAAGCCTTTTTCATAACTGTTGTGACGGCTAGCTAGATATAGGTTGTCTCCCAGCGAAAAATGGGTAAACTTATATGGGGCATACAGCGGGCCAGCAAAAAATATCAAAGTTATGGACCACTCTGTAAGCCCGTGGAGTGAAAATGTTCAAGGACAATTTTTTTTCTCTACAAACATGCTACGAGCAACAGGTCAGAGTGAACACTTAGACATCATGCAAGAGTAACTTAGGATAAAGTAGGTGAGATGCAAATCTGCCATATGGATTTTTAATTTCTTGTAAGACTTAAACAACAACACTCTTTTTAAAATAACCGTGTCAAACTGCTGCTGTAAAATATGTGGAAAATAACTTGTAAGTAGTTGAAATGCTCATATCTTATCTTCATTGATAGACTTAACAAATAGTTGGCTATCAGTCTTTTCAGACTCCTTAAAGTCTCCTGTTTACAATAGAGATAAGCAACTAATTTAGTGACATTTCTGGTCTTTATTTAGTGACTCTGGCATGACATTTGTGTTACTCGTACCATTTAGTTGTTAATTTTTAAATGATGGCTCATTTTTCACCATCCTCATGCTCAGAAACCTCTGAGCTGCAGTCGGAGTCTGAGATATTTACCTCTCCATCTCCAGTCTGTCAGCCCAGGCTGAAACAGGCATGACTTGTGCGTGCAGTCATCACTGACTGATCTCTATTCAAGTGAGATGCAAATGTATTAAATTGAATTTAATCCAGTGACCTGACAAATATGCAACACAAACTCATATACAGGTCAAAAATCAGTAGGTAGATGATCCACCTGCTTTTAATTAATAAATTTAAAAAAGTGCTCTGGCTGAAGGAGAGACTCTGCAGAAGGATCAAAGTGAATAAAGTCTGCTGTGGTTAGCAACTGCTAAAAGATTTCTAAGCACAAAGACTTTATCCCTCATTTAAACATAGTGGCAGCTGTTTTGACAATCACAGATGACTGGTAATTTAGACGGCTCATAAGCTAAACTCAAGCTTTGCTTGTCAAACACTGTGGCACTTTACATGAGGTACATGTTTCTATGGTTCTAAAAATGTCTTGATTCATTTTATTTTTTAATTCTTACGTCTAAAGTCTCATTAAAAAGCAGATTTTCATTCACCAATTTTCCAAGAAGTCAATAAGTTAAAAGATTAAATTTGAAAAAGTTGCAGTAAATTAATATCATATGCTTTATCTAGAATTCTTTTACCACAATGTAGATGTGTAGGAACATTTCTCACAATTTGTTGCTTTTTTTTCTTGACACTTTACATAGACAGTGCTGCATAAATGAGCTCTGCTGCTGCTCTGCAGGTTTTTCTCTTCAAATATCAAAAACTTATTAGGAATATGTCTTTTTTGTCCTTTTTTGAATGTTTACCATGAGTTAAATTTATCATTTTAAAAGGTCTGCCTGTATGCATTGTGAGGACACCAGTCCACGTTTCTAGTCGCTCAATGTCCCCATGATCACTACAGCAGATGTGACAGTAACTCAAAACACAATAACACAAGAATGAATTACAAGGGAAGAAAAGTATTTCCACAAATATGAGCACCTGGAATGAGACTTTTCTTTAGCCACTGACATTTAATTCTTTTTTTTACTTTAATGCACTTAAGGTTGCATTTTTGCAATCTTTTTATTATTATTTTTAAGTGCAAAGAAAGGTTTAAAGTGGAGACAAAAATCCAGACGCATATAAAAACATTAAACCTTTTCCATTTTTATTTTTGTCACATCTGTCCAGAGGCAAATGAATAATATAACTATCATTTATTTTTAAATATGCTAATAGGCAGCCCATAATTAGTGAATTTACCAATGGATGTGTTCGCAGAAATTATTTTTCAGAGAAAAATCTTCTATACTTTCAAATCTTATGCTCAATAAGTGGGACTGAATTTGATGAATTAACATGAGCACATTTGACTAGAAGCTATTAGCTACCCTGATGAACATTATTTACAAAATTCTTTGCTAAACTGCAGCACATTATGAGTGATTTAGAGTCAGAAAATTACAAAAATGACAGCATGACTCTTTGCATTGTGGGTAAATATATCTACCAGGAAGAGATTAATTAACTTTGAGGCAATGAGCTGAAAACCACATCCAACTGCAGCAACACGGGGCATGGAAAAAATAACATTTCTTTGATTAAACCATTTTTCTTTTAGTTTATTCAAACAAAAATCTCAGAAATATTAAACTAATCAAAAGGATGTTAATATGCAGGAAGAGAGATCAATGAAATGCCTTTTTTTCCCAGTATTAAACACACAATTGAGCTACAATCTGCTGCCTACCCATGTCCATCTGAAATGTGACATGTTTCCACGGCAACTAGACTGTGTAACAAAATCACCACAGGACTCACAAAAAAGCTCCATCTCTGTGAAGCCACACAAAAGTTGGATGGAAGCAGACAACACGGCTCTCGCAGGGCAGAAAAATGGAGCTTACACGCTTGTTTGACTGAGCAGAACATGTAGAACATATATTGCATTGCCTAAAGTGACACTGCACATTTGTTATCTTTATCTTGTGGTCTCAGCGGTGAGTTTCACAAAGTATCGGCAACACAAAATAAGACAGTGAACTCCAAACACTTCATCCCATCTGGGTGTCAAATGCTAAATACCACATGCAAGTCAGCCATCGACGAATCATCTTAGACCGTCATTCATTAATAGATGTATTAGATTATGGACCAGATCCTTAGACGATGCAACAAAAACCAGGGAAGGTGCACTGCAACCTTAAATAAAGCAACCAAAACCAATAGTTATCAGTCACTTAAGCAGCTTCCATCTGATCGTCTGCTTACGTTCAAACCGAATATTACCAGGGATAACAACAGTAAAAAAAAAACAAGAAATAGGCAGGTGTTGACAGCACAAAAAAGAGCACAGAAAAGGGCCTGCATCATTAGGGATTAACCCAGCCAGAGGCTCTACAAATAGGCTGTCTCCAACTATAAGCCGCCAGCACACTGACAGTCATTTGTATTGCCAGGCTGCTGCTGCTGCAGCTCCACAGAAGAAAGTAGACAGTTCAAAGAAGCTGAGGCGGATCGCGACTCCTCTCAAACAAAATGCAATGCAACAGGACTTATTTGGGGGCCTGGCAGCATCAGAGGATTTTACAAGCACGTATTTTGTCTCAGATGTCAGCTTTGTGCACAGATTCTCTGTGTTAAGTATAATAGGATACAAGCAAAAAGAATTCTGAACAGAATATCCAGATTTCATGAAATGAACAACATTGCATCTGATTGTCAAACTTTTCTTCAGCACTGAAACGTGATTTTATAAAGGGTATATCCACATATTCACAGAGTCATTAATTGATGTATTTAAAACTAAGTTTAACAGCTGGGTTATTCATTTTTTTTTGCTGTTGTGCTTGAGATCATTACTGATCAAACAACATAGTAGATGTGGCTTTCATACACATTGTATACTAGAATAGAATATGAATGTAACAATTCACATTAATCCAATTAACCTGTACTGGTATAAAATAGTTTCAAAATGAAAAAAAAAGAAAAAGATCATTTCTATATTGAAAAATACGATTTGTATTGAGACATGGTAGGGTCATTTGACTATATTGTAAACGACTACGTCCAATCACAGCGGACAACACACATGTGATGACAGCAAAAAAAGATCAACCATCATTACAGTCCAACGTGTGGAAACAGTTTGAATTTTGCAAAGACATGTTACCATACAGTGTGGTAGAATGTTCTAATAATGTTTTGTTTATACTTTGATGTGGAAAAACTACAGTGGGCTGAATTTCATGAAACTAAAATGTTAATGGATTTACCGTTAATTCTTCTTTTTGTTTGTACACATATTTAATTTATTATCTTGCAGAAATACAAGGAATCTGGAAAACTTCACTTGTACTGTTCAGTACCAGTTATTTATCTCTGAGTCATACCAGCTGACGTTTTTTCTAAAGATGTTCTGGATCAATCTGTGAATCAGATCCAATTGGATAATTTAAAATGAATTCATTTTGACTTTTGCATCTCAGTCACAAACTATGATATGAATCAAATCATTTTTAAAACAAATGGTTACACCCCCATTTATAAATAAGTTAAAGGTCTACTAAGTGACTGCAAAATAAACCTGAGCTTCAGTCTGGAAAGTACAGCTGAAACTCTTATTCTTTATCATGAAAATGTTGGTGTGATGTTGTAAAGTTATATTAATCTTTAAATAAAAAAATAAAACGTTTCTACAATTACTTTTTTATATAAAATAAAGCTGCATTAAAATTTGGTTTGCTTTTCTTTCTAATAAAAGTAAAATATTCCCATCTGTCAGTGAATGCACCATCAGTGCTGCACTAATGCCATATTTTACAAATAAAACTTATAAAATGTGAACTTTAAATCTACTGACATGAGCAATGAAGGATGAATGCTGTCAAGGTAACGTCTTGATCCTAAGCTGTGAGCCTATATTTATACATGCTGGATACAATACAGATATGTTAGGGAAAAGAAAACAGAAGAAATCAGCTGCTCAAAATCATCTCCTTTGTATTCTAATAATAAAAACAACATTTAATAAAGAGGTAACTGTGCCTACTGGCACACAATGGTAACGTGTGTCCTTTAATTATTGTTCTTTTATAATTTGAATCCATTCAAACATCACTCGGGACTCATTAACACTCTATTATCCGTTAAAAGTTTAAGTACTTGCCAAGAACAAAAAGAAAAAGATTCACAGAAGACAATCTTATGACAGTGGTAGTGGAAGCAAACTAATAATGTTCCAAGACTGTCCATGACCTTTTGTCCAAACCTATCAAAGATTAAATCCTTTTCAAAGTAACCTAATTAAAATACTTTATAAAGAATGCAGTGGAAGAATTCTCCTGTCTGTTGGTCGACTGTGTTCATTTATTCTGCTGCTTCATAGATGCACCTGCTAAACACTAGCCTCACGAGCCCAAGTGATGGAAGACGAACAAGATAACGTTTGAGCACTTTTAGCACAGGTGCACTGCAGTTAACGGGAAACAAAAATGTTCACATATTTGTTCCCCACATATGACTTTTCCAGACGGTAGGATTGCCCATTAAATCAGCTCAGAGACAGTTTCCACACAGCAATGTTAGGAGTCGACCTATGAATTCCTCAGAGAAGAGAAGTCCAGGGAAGCATTTTAAACAGGTTTGCTGCACGGCTTTGTAGATCTAAGACTTAAGCCATCTGTGTTTACTCTCAAGTGGGGCATAAAGCATGTACGTTTTTTTTTCTTAAAAGAAAAACAAAGAAAAAAGATATCCTTATACTCTGTAATCTAGCTAAATAAGTTTCATCTTCTTCACTGCTTCATAAAGTTTATTCCAGGAAATCCCACTCCAACAATAAACAAATGAACTTGGAGATCCTGCTTCTCAACCTTCTATGGTTGCTTAGAGTCACTGTAAACCATATAACTAAAACACAGAGCTTAGCATTACTTCCAAACAACTGAATACATTTGATTTTTATAATGCAAGTTAACATGACTAGATTTATTATCATGTTTTTTGGTCAAATTCTCACTTAAAAAATAAATTTGTTAGGTTGTGAAAAACAACTAACAATATTACGTGAAGAAGGTGGAATTTAAATATTGAATTTATGAACAGAAAAGCTTTAAAAAAAACAAGAAATTGCAATAATAGAAAACTGATAAGTGGATTTCAGGGAAAAAAATGCATTTTTTGATGCAAAGTCTAGTACTGCTTAGAAAAAAATGCTTTCATTTTTGCAGAATTGTATGTCAATATTTATTAATTTATTGGATTTAAACAATAAGGGAGTAACAAATTATTTGAAAAACAATTTTATTCATATCTTATTTTAGGTCAATCAGATTCAGTGGCATAAAATCGATTCAGAACATCTTAATCCAAAATTTCCACCAGTGTGACTCAGTGATAAATACCTGATACTGAACAGTGCAGGTGAAGTTTTCTAGATTCAGTGTATTTCTTGCAAGATAATAAATTAAATATGTGTACGAACAAACAACTAAACAAGAATTAATCTAAAATCCATTCACATTTAAGTTAAATTAAATATGTGTACGAACAAACAACTAAACAAGAATTAGTGTAAAATCCATTCACATTTAAGTTTAATCCCACTGTTGTTTTTCACATCAAAATAATACATTATTAGTACATTCTCCCACACAGTATGGTCACGTCTTTACAAAATGCATTGTTTCCACACATTGGACTGTAATGACGGATTGATCATTTTTCATCATGTGTGTTGTCTGCTGTGATGGCACTTGATCATTTTTACATTCTAGTCCAGGGGTCTGCAACCCGTAGCTCTTTAATCTCTCCTTTTATCTCTGAAAAGCTGCGATAAGTTTGAGTACTCCCATTAATTTGTGCTATTCACTGTTTGTTTGTTTGTATGTCTGTTAGCTTTAATAAGTCTGTACTGTGTTGCTGCAACGTGCAAATTTCCCAAGCTGGGATCAATAAAGTATCTTTATCTTATCTTTATCTTTATGGTGGCTCCTCAGCCAAACATAAAATAAGTCAGGGAGACTGCTGACCCAACCATGTCAACCGTCAGAGTCAGCAGCTCCTGCTGCCTAACCAAAACTACTTAAAGAAAACAAATAAACAAAGCCCGCAAACTAAGACTACCAAGGTCCAACCCCAAACTAAAATAACAAAACCCAGCAGTGTAGGACTGCTGAGGACACAGAGGGGAAAAAAGAACAAAAAATAAATAAAGAAAAGAAAAGAAAATAGAAATTTGTTAAAGTAAGAAATACTTAACTAGCATTTTTTTTATTTAGATTAATTATATTTGTAAATTGATGGCTGAGGTGCACAAAAATTATGAACTTTGTGGGTTTTTACATCCCTGTTGACCTGAAGAAGTCTTGTTTGCTCAACTCTACCTTTCAGAATACAAAGATTTTATATGCAAAGCAAAACCTTGGTAAAAAATGTGATCTTTTACGAGTTAATAGCATATATTATCTTATGCTGCAAAACATTGGTTAATAGCTGTCCAGAACTGCACTAAGATGATCCTGTTTGGCACAGATTATCTTTTGTTTTGAAAATAAGAAAAAAAATAATAGAAAAATAATAATAATAAAAAAATAAAATAAAAAAATAAATCACATTTTATATTTTTGCTTTTGTTCATGCCAAAAAATAAACGTAATTCATATTTATTATTTATAAAAAAAGAAGGTCATGACGCTAATCCAAATTTCTTAAAGGCTAAAGTCTATGCAGTTCCTTCTAGGTTTTGATCATTTTGGTTCATTAATCGTTACGCACCTATTAAATAACTCATAAATGTGGTGCAAACAGATTTATTTGGAGAATAAATGTTTAAAACTTAAAACTAACATTAGGATAATTTTATTTAAATGATGTATAGCAGATAGCATATCTCAATCCTTTGCTCTTTGACCAAAAATCATTTGACAACCATTTTGAAATGACAAATTCATTGTTTAAGCAACAAGAACACAAAATCAAGAAAAGGGTTCCTGATTTCAGCCTTTTCTATTTTCACTGCTTTTGGTTTCCTGTGTGATTGTAAACTGAATCTGTGTGGTTAAGTTTGACTGACTTCTCCTTTTCTCTTTTCATACTGTGATTAAAAAAGAATTGCAGACCAAATGGGAGTTAGAATAAATATCAGCTGTTTTTGACAGGAGATTTAACATTGAGAAGACAGCAAAAACATGCAGAGTTTCCAGCTGGGAGAAGCTTTGTTCCACAATCACTTTGTCAATCAAAGCACAATAAACAGGAGCAGTTCTGTTTTGTTTTTCCACAGTGTGCGGCTGAACAGCAGCACCTGGCTCAGAGCAGCATGTATGGATCGGCAGATTCTGTGCAGCCACTGGAAACACACAGGGGGAAACGTCTATAAATAGCGCAGGTTTGGGATCGATACCTGCTGGATGTGCTCTGCAAAATTACTCGAAATCAAGAAAGTCAGAGACTCCAGCTGCGCGGCTCGTGACAGCTGCTCCCCGTGTAACCGGATGGTGGAGCGGATAGCGGCTAACGGAGGTACCGTTACATGAAGAGACGTGTTTTATTAGGCAGCATCAACAGGTAGAGTCGCAGGTAATATCGACCCGGCTGGAGACTTTACCTGCAAACAAGCACGCGCCTCACTCTAATTTAAAAAAGTCGAGTTTGTGTGACAAACTTACCACCCCTGACCAAAGAATATAGGATTTGTTATGATAAAGGTGCATTCGCGGGCATGGCGCCGCTGTCATTTTCAAACCACCGCTCCGACTACAGGCTGCCGCATTTATTTTTTATTTTTTTTACTGAAAATTTGCTGTACTCAAGAAGCACTCATTTTCTTCCCCTCGTGTTAGTTGTATATATTTTTTTCCACAGCAAAAAATGAATTGTGGTAATAAATACAAAAGCAGCACCCGCCCCGAGCCGAGCTGCGGGGCTCAAGAAGACTAGCGCTCCTCAAATTTAAACATAAACATGCTCGGACGAGAGCTCGCGCTCGCCAATTCAAAAAAAAAGTTAATGCCGCTTTGGGCTCCGAAATCCGACATAAGGCAAGATTTTACATCCCCGTGGATAAATGTACCTAAAAAGTGGGCGACACAACCGGCGCCTGCATCATAAGCGGGTTAATTTGTGATGATTTAAGGCTGCGCCTTACCTTCAGTTCCGCACTCTCCGCCATCTTCTATGTGTTTGCGCAGGCGTTGTGAGGTGTTGTCACGTGACTGGGACGCACAGATCGGGTCATAAATGCGCACGCGCGAAATTAAAAGCGAGGAAAACTGAATTTCAATTAAAATTGTAGGTATATTAAAGTAAAGTGAACAATTAAATAATGTATATTAAAATTATATATCTAGTTTGACCTTTAAGTATGAAGATACTTGTTTTGTTTTGCTTTTCTTGAATATTTGTTTTAATTCGTTTTATTTACATTGTCATTTGAATAAAAGTTATTTAAGGTAAAATTCTACCCAATAAAACCTTACAAAAAAGCATGACATCACTAAATGTGTGATTATTTTGTTTTACTATTACTTGTTTCTCTGTATGTGTTCCTTCTGGCTGTAATTACATTTTTTTCTTTTGTTTTTGTTAATTCGCTGAATGGTAAGCCATGTTCTGTCATGTTCAATAAAAAAAAGAAACGTAATTAACATAAAATGGATTTTAAATATAACATAATATGATCTGCAGTAAATATGTTTCAGATTGAATATTTTTTTTTAGCTTGAGGAAAACGCATATCTTTATTTAAATGCATATATTGGCACATGCAGATCAAACTCCAGACAGCCAAATATCATGATGAAAGGAGGACAATTTTACCATAGACCCTTAGCAAGTAGAAATATAGCAAGTGTATTATAGACCATTTACGTGTAGTGTAGGAAGTATACTGAATGAAAACTTCTTCAGACTAAATCGGAACATTTAAGTTTACAATATATACATTTTGTACAAACAGTAAGGACATTTATGTTTATTTGAAATATTGTTGTGCTTATTGTTGTATCAATGTGCCAGTTTAATAAGTCTCTTTTTTTTCCTCGTAAATTTGACAGGACTTTGCATTTGGGAAGAGTAGCAGAGCTGTTCATGCAAGCTGCACCCATGAAAAATGAGCCAAATCCTCTCTGCCAATGACAAACAGCTTATATTACTGTTGCTATCTTCTCTTGTTCTGAGCTTCTGGTAGCCCCAGGTGCTGCCGGTCAGGGATTTGGCATCTCCTGTGAGCATGGGCTCTGCTACAGTGGTCAATAAGCGTCTTCTCCAAGACCGAGCACGCTTCATTTGACTGTTCTGGATAATGTCCATGAAACAATGCAAGTTTAAAGTGAAGTACAACAAAACCAAAGAGGATGCACTGTTTTTTCAACCCTCCAATTTACCAAACAACAAGTAGAAATCAGATGTAGAATAAGGTATACAGGGAAGAACCCAATTTTGTTGCTCTGCTGCTCATCTTCCAAATGCATGTTTCTCACAAATGTGCCACAATTTAAAAGGAATACAATTAATCTTTTACATATGCAGCAAAAAACTTTAACACATAAAGAAAAACAGCAAAACACAAATTCCTTAACTACTGTGCAACATTTAAAAATTTAAAACAAGTATTTATATTTAACCTTTTCCTTAAGCTACACAGGTGTAGCAGAATAATCCCTCACTCTGATACCCAGAACAATGAATCTACAAGCTTTGTAGTGGTTCCAATTAAAAAGAAAACTTGTTCCAAAACAGTAGCTTCATGCAAATGTTCAACTTTCAATATTTAAATATAATTTTCCTATCTGTGAGATTCATATAAGATGAAAAAACATGTGAACTGCAAACGTAAATGAAACTTTTTCCTGACTCTTAATGTTGTCTCGTGATCTCAAAATCTTCAAACTCACTGGGTTTTCAAAATGTTTTATTGTTTAAAGTTGTATAAAGTTACGAAACTTCTCATTAAAATTTCATAAAATGAGTGATTCAACATTTTCTTCTTTTGATGTTAAAGTGAAAGCAGATGTGTCCACACGACTGAGCGGATGTAACTTCTTTTATGACAGAGAATAGAAAGATAGTTTCTCTTTGATGATTTTTTTTCGTTCTTTTTGGAGTTATGACAGAAGATAATTCACTCTATGAACCAGGCTTACATGTCTTACAATGAAGGCAGAATGTTTAAACATTACTAAAAGAACAAATTAGTAGTTTTTCTATATTTGCTGAACCATTTCCTAAAAATTCAGGTTACTTATGAATCTGAAAACATGGACTAAAAAAATCTAGAGTCAGATGTAAACAATGATTACCTTGTTTTCCATCTTATAATCTTTTTCACTCCTCGCTCAGGGAGCCAAGCGTGACGAAAGGTCAGCGGGGCAGCTTGCATACGTTCTGCATCAAAACTGTTTGCTGTCTTGTTCTTTACTGACTGTTATTTCAAACTGTTTGTGGTTTGCTCAAATTTCTCTTATCTGGAAAAACACAAAAGGTCATTGAAAGACTGTTTGCCAGTTGTTTGGTAAAAAAATATAGATCGATGTTTCACATTAATAAATCATTGTTGACTCTGCAGAGACAAAATCTTTCTTATCTTAGCATCTGTTAAATGAGTGAATACATTATTCTTGAGGGGGATTAAATTATAAATCACCTTTAAGCTGTTGTGAAAACCAGCAGAACCATAAAAAATGTTGGCTGGCTCCCTCTGCTGGCTCATGCAAACATTTCTCTCGCCTTACAAATCCTCAAAATAACAAAAACTACATTGTTATCAAGCAGTTGTGTGTATTGGGTGGGGCCAACACAAACTCCGCCTCTCCCCTGCTGACCTTAGAAAAGACTTTTAGCCTCTCAGACATTCAGAGATTGAAGAAGATAATGGACAGAAAGGTTTTTTGGGATTCAAAGTACTAAACGTTGAGCAAGGGCTGCACGGTGGTTAGCGCTCTTCCCTCACAGCAAGAAGATCCAGGTTCAAATCCCAGCTGGGCCCTTTCTGTGTAGTTTGCATGTTCTCCCTGTGCACGTGTGAATTTAATCTTGGGACTCTGGCTTCCTCCCACTGTCCAAAAACAGGCTTCATAGGTGAATTGGGATTAAATTGCCCCTAGGTGTGTGACTGAGGTCCTGCGATGGACTAATGTCCTGTCCAGGGTGGATCCTGCCTTCACCCTGCAGTAGGTGGTTGAGACTCCAGCAGCACCGTGATCCTGTAAGGGTTAAAACGGATTAGGAAAATGCATGGATGGATGGAACCAAATTTTAAGAACACATTGCATTATGAAAAAAAAATGAGTGAGGAGCATACTGTAGAGAACACATGAAAAAGTGTGCATCAATAAAAACTGGTTTAGGCATTTATTGGCGTCTCTGGAGTTGATGTTTCTGTCTCACCAAAAGCGTGTTTAAATCTCCCCATCTCAACCTTAGGGTTTTTTTATAGAATAAACTGGAACAGACTAATGCTAATTTTTGCAGTTCAAAATGCTTTTAGCCCTTCACTGATCATAAATGACTCACTGGATCAATCTTTCCATTTTTAATGGTTATAAATCTCAGATTCAAAGCTACTGCTTGATTTAAATAATAATTTAAAAGATACTGTTCATTGTTTTTTTTTATGATGTCATAGAGGTAAAGAGTAGTGCTTCAAAGAAATATTTGATGGAAAATTTTGAACAAAAAAGAATAAAAATGTAAGTAATATTAAGTAAATTACCAACGAACTGTATTTTTATATTCTCCACCAGGACCCCATAAGGTGCCCGCAGGTCTCTTCTAAAAATAGCACAACTCACTTGTGAGCTGCATCTACAATTCAGTTTTATTCTGTTGCTATTTTTTTAAATTACACTTGCATTTCATAGATTTAAAAATTAAAACTTCTTAAAAATATCTCCATGATACATGAACTTTAGATGACCTCTGACCTACTCCAGTTCAAAGATCATTAATTTTGTTAAAAATGCTGCAGATTTGGTTATTAGTTCAAAATATGACAAGATTTGTTTAAAAATGTGTCGGTTGATTTTTCTGTAACATTACATAATGGATAAACATGGTACAACATAGTAGAAATGGGACATTCTTTCCATGAAATGTAGTGATGTAAATGATCATCTGGAAAAGTAACAATTACTAAGATTAATAAAGTTCTGAATATTGATATCTGTTTCCTAGCTTATTGTCATTGTTGAAAATTATGGTGAGAAATCAGAGTCTTCACATAGAGGAGTATCATTATTCATTATTTATAATGTAGAACTAACTATAACTAAGCAAATTTGTTATTTCAAAATGGTAGCCCTTCGGGGCTGCACGGTGGCGCAGTGGTTAGCGCTCTCGCCTCACAGCGAGAAGGCCCCGGTTCGAATCCCGGCTGGGACCTTTCTGTGTGGAGTTTGCATGTTCTCCCCGTGCATGCGTGGGTTTTCACCGGGGACTCCGGCTTCCTCCCACCGTCCAAAAACGTGCTTCATAGGTTAATTGGCGACTCTGAATTGCCCCTAGGTGTGGATGTGAGAGTGAATGTGTGTGTGATTGGGGCCCTGCGACAGACTGGCGACCTGTCCAGGGTGTACCCCGCCTTCGCCCTTCAGTAGCCGGGATAGGCTCCGGCACCCCCGCGACCCCGAAAGGGAAGAAGCGGTCAAGAAAATGGATGGATGGATGGTAGCCCTTTGTATGACTCAGTACCCATGAAGTAGCTCTCAGTTTCAAAAAGGTTGCTGCCCCCTGCTCTACACAAAGGAGATGTTTGATTTTTTATGTTTTACAAAGTTTTTTTTTCTTCTTCTGTTGCTCTTTTTCCATTACTTCTGAACAACTATTGCTCGGATAGTTTTGTTTTACTTTTGTTATTTACAGTTATTTTAACCATTAATGATTGTTGGTTTATTTCTCATAAAATTGAGCTGTAGATTGTGCCTGAAAGTTGGAAAAAAAAATAAATGACAAAAAGCTGATAGTGAAAGTAATAAAATAAAATTTAGCAGAAAAGTTGCTAAATTAACTTCATTGCCACACAGAAAGTAGTAATAATAATAAAACTAAAATATACTTAAAAGGAACAAAAAATATCACTTCACATTTGCCTTGTCCATAATTTTTCTTTTTGTTAAAAATACACACCCTAAAAAGTACTTTATGATACTATTTAGACACTTTAGGTGCTACTAAGGATTGAGTAGGATTTTATTTCAGAACCTTGAGGGTTAGTAACTTCAACACAATTGAACCATGAAGAGTCGTTTAAAACACAAATTTGAACAAATAAAAATTGCAACAAAAAATTTTTTTTTTTTAATAACTTGTAGTAGCTGGAATGGTCAAAAAGCATCACATTTACAGTAAGAAAGTATTTGTTACTGCAGGATTTCTGTAGGATGCTGGTAAAGCCAGTAGATGGCGCTCAGGTCATATAATATTGAGACTAGTTACTTTTCTGTTTTTTTAAACAATGTTCCACACAAATTTACTCGATGACAATACCGTTCAATAAAAGGAAGCATATTTCTATTCAAAAAAGAAAAACTATACATCTACTCTTTAGCCAAACACAGTGAGCTTTGTGTCCAAATCCATTACCAGAAAGCAAACACAGAAGTTATTGACAAACTGGCTCTGCTGCTTGCGGTGGGAGGTGAGTGGCTGAGGTTTCATTATATCATCATGCATCTCTGCCATCTGCTTTATTGTTGATAGCCTGTGAAGAGACAGGTGTCGTCTCTCCACATGTGTTTATCCAAGAAAACAATCAGTCAGTAGACAGAGATACTGCAGAATCAGGAGTTTCTCTTGATCCACAGCTGACATGATTAGTGAAAGATGGTGATGTTAGAATCTTCTAAAGAATCTGTGACTGATCACTAATAATGTTGTATCTGTGTTTCCAAAATTCACAAATACACAATTACAGATCCTCATCTCACTTGCTGGTCTCCACACAAGGAGACTTTCAATTTCTAAATATTTTAAAATTGTCGTGGCATAAAATCGTGATTCAGATCAGTTTGAACAAAATAACAGTAGAGCTGTAGCTTCAATGCTGCTGGGATAGTGGTAATTGCAAATTTACATGATGTTTTGTAATTTTGGAACCAAATTCCATCCGTCTATCATCTTAACATACTGAATACCTTTAGGGGTCACTGGAGCCTGGCCTGGCTACTGTTGGGCAAAGGCAGGGTACACCCTGGACAGGTCGCCAGTCTATTGCAGGGCCACACACTCACACCTAGGGACAATTTAGAGTCGCCAAGTAACCTATGAAGCATGTTTTTGGACTGTGAGGAGGTGTGAGGTGAGAGTATAACCACTGTTCCACAGTGCAGCTGAATTGGTTTGATGAATGAACATGAATAATGAAGAACTTTTATTGTCATTGTACATTATACAACAAAACTGAGTCCAGTACAGTCCTTTTCCGGTGCATTTGAAAATAAAATAAAATGGATAAATTCAGACACACACATCTATAAATCCAGCCAATGCCGCTAATGTAGTGCAACCAAGTAAAATGAAAGTTTGAAAATTGCATTAAAAAGGCACTCTATTTCTTGCAGCATTTAAAACTGTGATGGCTCTTGGATAAAAACTGTATTTTTTTTTATCAATTTATCCTTGACTTAATTGTTGTGTATCCTCTGCCAAAGGCAGCAGTCTAAACAGAGAATGTCCAGGATGGGATGAATAAGATAAAATGTTTTCAGCTTTTCTGAGGGAACTGTATAGCTCTTCTAGAAAAGGAGAGGGCGACCAATAATCTTTTGGGGCTGTGGAAGTGAGTGACCCTCCGGAGCGCTTTCCTGTCGGCCGCTGTCCAGCTGGAAAAACAGACACAGGCTGTATGTTAAAATGCTCGTGATGGAGCATTAAAAGTTCATTCTCTGCTGGGCCTTCTTCACCAGAGCAGTGGTGTTAGTCCAGGTCAGGTCCTGCTGGATGGTAACGCCCAGAAAGTTCCTTGGTCTTATTGGTGTTTAGGATTAGGTTGTTGTTGCACATTTGCCTTAATATTTGCATTAATAGGCACTCTC
>NC_050514.1:10010601-10019528 GCF_002922805.2 Oryzias melastigma
GTATAGCTCTTCTAGAGAAGGGAGAGGGCGACCAATAATCTTTTGGGGCTGTGGAAGTGACCCTCCGGAGCGCTTTCCTGTCCTCCACTATGCAGCTGGAAAAACAGACACAGACTGTATGTTAAAATGCTCTTGATGTAGCATTAAAAGTCCATTCTCTGCTGGGCCTTCTTCACCAGAGCAGTGGTGTTAGTCCAGGTAAGGTCCTGCTGGATGGTAACGCCCAGAAAGTTCCACAAGTTCCTTGGTCTTATTGGTGTTTAGGATTAGGTTGTTGTTGCACATTTGCCTTAATATTTGCATTAATAGGCACCCTCATTGTTAAAAATATTCTTTTAAATGTTGTTTACTTTCGTGAAATGAGAAAGACTCCATTATGAACTGCTCACTTCATATTCCCATATTCTGTGCTTTAATTGTATATTTTTATACACTTTTAATTACTGTATTTTTAGTCAGTTTAAAGGGAAAAAAAGTCATTTTTCTTCCCTCACAACAGCTTTCGTTTGCATTCAGACTGGTTTGAGAGACGTTTGAGATGAAGGTCAAGCAGCCATGACGGTTCTCACAGAGAGCTAACTTACCCATGATGCACCACAGATGCACACAGCCACACATGCAAAACCTGCAGGAGAAATAAAAAAGAAATACCAAAAGGTATAACCAAAAAATGGCAAATTTGTCATCAGCTTTTCTGTCAACTAATTCATGGCGTCCCTTCCACTGTAGTCGGGTTCAGTGCTCGGATCTTGTTAGTATTCAGAGGGACAGACTCGTGCCACAGAGGGCAATTACCTTCACTGAAAATTAACATTCACTGTGCCTCAGTGACATTATGCAAGTATCTGTCTCAGGATGAGGCATCCAGGGAGCGCCAGCCGCGTAATCAATATCTATTAGACGTCCCATCAGAAGAATTAGATTTCACTATTGGATCGGGCCGCTCCCCTGACTCCACGTCAAACATTATAAGCTGACATGCCACGTACTAGAGTGGCTGCATATGAAAGAGATCATGTTGAAGTCAAACACAACAGGAGGGAATCTGATCTGCTGGAGATGCTGCACGCCGAGGCCAGAGGGTGTCGGGCTCACGCAGAGACAGGCCAGGATACAAAAGCAGAAATTGGTGCTCATTTTTATTCATTTTGACATGAGTACATACAGGAATGAAAAAAATGGAGGATTTGCTTCTAAAAACAAGATTTGCTCTTCAGATGTGAGTTTTTTAAACTGCAAACCATGACAAAATGAGTGTGGCGGTGCACAAAAGCTTTTTTTCTTCTTTTAGGAGCCACCGTCGGAGGATAGTTTTGGGTCAGGGATACAAAAAGCTCCATGATTCTGAGATCTGCTGACGTCTGTGGAAAAAACACCCAAAGATTTTGCCGCTGTGGGAAGTGCTCATCCAAAGGCAATGTGCTTTATTTGAAAACACAAAGTGTTTTTATTCGATAAAACAATTTGGATTTAATGATCCAGCTCCAAAACGTTGCCAATTTAAAGTGCTTAACAACATACACAGTGTTACAAACAATCTAAAGAATAAATTAAAAGAAACACAGAGAAATAGCATGTAAAATGTAAAACACATATTCAAACGAGCAACACAATCTAAATAATGTGATATTCTTAGTTCATATATCACAATTATACAAGCAATTGCACATTGTCACATAATATATATGTATATTTAATAATTTATGCTTATAGTGTTGTTTTTTTTTTCCACTAATGAGAATTGCGTAGGAGCTGACAGCTTTGATTCACTGAGACTTTAGAGAGTTTGAGCTTTGCAGCATGACAGCCACTCTGCAGGTGAGTCCAGAACCAGTGGGTTCTGTAACGGAACGTCCTCCTGCAGGTGTCAGAATGAGGGCCAGAATCAGCAGTGTATCTACAGCAGGGCAGGTAGTCCTCGTGTTACAGGCAGAGGGTGAACACTGGAAAGATCTGGGAGGTTTCTTTCTTTTTGTGTGTGTGGCTGTGCCGGGTTATGGAGGCAGCAGCGGGGATTTGAAGTTGCAGGCTCCGGTGCACTGACGAGGGGTGAGCATCTTGCAGGAAAAATGGTGAAGGGCGTCGTGAGCTTCTGGGGAGGAGCGAGTCCAACAGTTAGAACATGCAGACGAAGCGTACTCTAATTACAGATGAACTAATCAAATGTTTAAGCTCAAAACGGAGCACGTCATTTATGAAAGTCAGCCTGAAAACTGCACATATGTTAAAAACGTTCTGCACAAATATGTTCTTAGCTTTGAGTTCATTATGTCACAACCCCAAAAAGACATTTCTGCAACTATAATTATAAGCTTATTTATGAATATTCCAGAAAATGCAGGTGTAAAGTGATCAACCAAGGCTGCAGGTTTGTTGTGTTTTGAAGGGTCCTTGCAGGACACGGAGCCCCACATCGCTCCTGTGGAGAGAAGTTGTGCACAAATGTGTGTGTGCACGGATGACTTATGACTGCAAAGTGCTGTGGGCTTTAATCAAGGTTAAAAAAGCGTTATATAACTCTTAGAAAGACTGAAAATCGTGTTTTTGTGTTGAATTTCTGCAAGTTGTTTGACTATATTGTGTACAAAACCATACAATACAATAAAATGTTACTCTGCAATCTATTGTGACTGTTCAAGTTCAGGCTTATTTATCAATATGGTGCCTTAAAATGACCACAATCAGACAAGCCACTGAACAATAAAAGCTGCAAAACATTCAAAACCTATAAAAGCGTGACTCATTCTAGGCTATCATCACTCTAAGCAGTCTCTGTTTGCTTCTTAAAGGCTGAAACAGCTCTTAGGAAATGATTGTTTGCTTTATTCATGCACTTTTAAATAGATTTAGAAAACTGATATCATTAACTTCAATGCATTTTGAGGAAAATCTGCATTTCTTGACATTATTGTTGACAATTTGTGGACAATGTGTAAAAAAAAACACATTTGACTGATATCTACTTTCATTTGAACTGAAAGGGTGGCTGGAACACTTCATGCCTTTCCTGGGGCTGTAAATCGACAAGCTGAGCAAACGAGACTAAATTAATTGTTTGAAAGTGAACTCAAAATGTTCCTTTAACTTTAAAGTTTTACTGCATATAAATTTCTCATGAAATTTAAGTTGTTGAAACATTTCTGCTGTCAAACCTGACGTGAAATTCCTCCATGTACTTTATTAACCTTTAAGTTTAATGAAACATTTTGATGTTTTTTATCGCTCCACACTTTCCTGTCTCTTGACACCTACAGCATTCACTGATAAAGATCCATTGTTTTACAAATCTAAATCCAACAGACTTTTGATTCCGATTGTCTGGAATTTTGCAACTTCAGTTTACACGTTTTTTGTTGAGGATTTCTGTGGCCGTATCAGATAAGAGACGCAATATTCATTGTTACATTTTGGCATTTTGTGTGTGCATGTAGAATTGTAGATGCATGTTTTGAGCAAAATGTCACACGATACAGCCTCTTATTTTTACAAGGAAAATGTAACATTGAAGTTGCTGTGTTGTTGTGACTCATTCTGCAATATAAAAAAGATCCACTGTTTGCCAAAATCATACTCCTAAAAATGAATAATAATCCTATGTCCTCCTGAGTGAGTTTGTTGAGTCCAAAATGTGTTAATCATATACCTGATTTGTTCGTGTAAAACATGTGTAATGATTTAACTTTAAGAATGTTTTTGAGTTGATCCACGCGCTCAGACTTTTTTTAAAAATTGATTTCTCAAGCGATCATACAACCGTTTTTAGTTACATTTGTTCATTTAATTCCTTGCTGTTTGAGGACATCTTCCTATGATTTTTAAAAAAATAAATTACTGGTAAATAATATAGAAGCTTTTTCCAAAATTGGTTTTTGGAATGTAATTTTGCTCTAAAATGGGGAGAGTGTTTCATAATTTGATGTTAGGCGAAACTCGTTCACTAATTTTACATTTTGGAAAATAATTTTGAATTCTTCCTCTTCTGTTTGAAATTCATATTTCATTTAAGCGAGTTAAAAAGAAAAAGTACATTTGTGTGTTCATAGAAAATCTGATCTCCGTGTGGTTCTGTTGTCTGTGCCATTAACCCCTTCATGCCTGACTTAATTTACAGTTATATAAAAAAATCTTCTATGCTTGTTCCGTTCAAGGTGATGCTAAACTAAGTGGAGTCCTAGATTTAATGGTACGTTCTAAATAAGTGACACACAGCATGAAAGGGTTAATGCAAAGCAAAAGAAAATACAATCCATGGAATAACATTACAAAAACAGAGCAATTCAATGGGAAATCCTGAGGCATTAAAGGAATGACATTTATATTCTGAATGTATTCATTTGGCATTTCCAAATTATAAATTTGTTGCATTATGATCTCAAATTATTTGATTAAAATACTTATTTTTAATGTTTCCCCTGATATTTTCTGAAATTTTCTCTTATTATAGTAACGCAAACTATTAAAAAAAAGTAATAATCTCTTCTGAGCCTCATATGGAACCACATTTTTTTGTGGTTGAAAAACCTTAAATCTACAAAAAGAAATTGTAGTTTTTTCCATCATTTTGACTGAAAGTGGTTGGAAACCCAGGAGGAAACACTGGTGCGTGAGAAACACCTTCATTTTCTGTGTTTTCATCATAGAAAATGTACTAATCTAAGTTTAAATAGTTGTAGTATTTTGTTGTTTTTAACTCATTGACACCTGAAATAATTTCCAACCATGAAAAAAAAATCACATATATTTTTGCTCTCATGTAAAAGCTAAATTGAGGTAATTTTGAAGCAGATGAGGCTTAAAAAATATTCATTAGTGTGTTTATGTTTATCCTCTTATTTTTTTTAGCTATACTGAAAAATAAAGTAAATAAAATAGAGTTTACATAAAAAAAAGGAAATAAGTAATGTAAATTGATAAAAAAAGCCAAACCCAACAGAAGAAAAGTGTAATGCATGTTGGCTGCCCCCATGGTATTTAGAGTGACCCCTCTGTGTACTTGAACCCTGTATTTAAACAAGTGTAACACTAAACCAATCCTTTAGCGGGCGGCATTAGTTGATGTCTACTACATGTAACTGATCCAACACTACATAATGGTCTGTCCATTCAATTTTCCAGAGCATGATTTAGGAGCAAAGAACCTTTGCAAACAAAACAATGTGGTTTGGCTTACATCTCTTGATATCTGTGGATATAATAAAACTGCAGAAGAAGAAATGTGGATTTTTGCTGTGAAAAAAACCTGAACTTAAATTACCAACATCACTATGCAGAGTGTCACTTTTCATTTTTGTGCTTTTAAGGCTGATTGTTATATCGTAATATTTGTTTCTCCCTATAAACAGCATTGATCTGCATACAGAGACGGAGCGAGACCAACCTCGAACAATCTGCAGCTGCTGGACCATCTCCTCTCTGTAGGACAGCTCACGCTTCATTTGATCCTGAAAATTATCTGAGGAGCACAAAGGCCCGAGTTAAACACAACCTTAATGCTGCTTTTACTAATATTATTATTAATGGAAAATACAAAAATAAACCTTCACTCACTTTTTCTCATACCTTTTAAATGCTGAAATTCCCTCTCCAGCTTCTTCCTGAGCTCCACCTGCTCCACCAGCTGCTTCTGCAGCTCCTCTGCAAACACAAAGGATCCTGTTTATTAGAAAGAGAAAACACTTTGCTTCCATTTTAATAATATTCATTTCTCAAAATAAAAAAAAATGTGTGTGTGTGTTCTGAGAAAAGCCACTTCAGGTGCTTTTACATGCATGAAAACAGCCATTTGACTGCTTTCCTTTCCCTGGCTGCCACAGTAATTGCCATGCATCGCCTGGAGGTGGAGACGACAATAATGGAGTCCCAGGGTTTTTCCAAGCGTTGTAAAATAATTAGCTGGCGTGCCTCGGGGTTATGGCTCTGTTCGTTAAAATATTAATAGCCTCTAAACGATTTCCCCTTACAATAATAAGTCAAAACTCCCACATCTCGTGATTAAGTGGTTAACAACTATGGGAAGACTGTAGGCCTGTAAAATGGAAATGTGAAGGTTTTGGCACGTCATCCTTAGGAGGCCGTTCAGGCTCCATTTTAGAGGAAAGTGGATTTTTACGCGTTTAAAAAGCGCAAATCCTAAAGTACCTTTTGGGTCATTTAGGATTTAAAAAACACATTTGAATTTTTCATCGTCAAAAATATTTTTTATGTATTCAAACACTTTTTTTCTCTATTTTTAGACGGGAAAATGAAAGGTTACCTTTCGCCATGCTCTCTAAATCTCTTTCACGCACGCTGATGTCGATGCGCAAAGCTCCTCCTGTACAAAAAAACACATGTTTTAAGGTGTTCCAAGACGTAAAATACATTGAAAATTAAATTTAACAAAATAAAAAATAAAAAAATAACCTTGTCTGTCCTTTGGCTCCTGAATCGAGGCTGCGATGCGCTGATTTTGGAACTCAGACATGTGAAGATGAACAGCTAAAGGAGGCAAACAAACAAAAATAAAATGTTGCGCTTTAGAGACGCGCTTGCTTTAATAACTGCTCCATAAATCGGATCAGTAATTACCGCTGGGTCTGCGGGGGCTGTTTGATTGTTTGGAGCCATAAGAAGAGATCACGTGACTGTCCTTTTCATACACCTGTGAAGGGAAGCAGACGCGCGGCTTCAATGGAAAAGGCCAATTAAATGCCATTTGCGGGGAGTTCTTCACATAATTGAGCCAATTTTGCCTAAAAAAAAGAACAAAATAAGGGGGCTTGGAGATTATTGTAGAAAATTAGGCTTTAAATGTTACAAAAATTTAAAAAAAATAACCAGCTGGAAAATTGTTTGTTTCAATTGGGCTCAATTTAAATGAAAAAGAGTTTTATTAAAAAGGAAAAATAGGGAATTTAAAAACAAAAATGATCCATTTCAGCAACTCGTGACCTCATAAACCTTTATCATATTTATTCACAAAGCCCTCCTCCCCCCGCGGGGGTCATTAAAGAGCATTTATTCCGCTTACTTCATGAGGAGGGGTGCTGCTGCGCGCCGGTCTGTCCCCGTCTGGTGACCTGGTGTGACCGGGGTCCTCCGGTGATGCTGCGCGTGCCCCCGGGCTCGGAGCATCTGGCTGCTCACAACTCTCCTCCGCGCTGCAGGAGATCTGCTCTGCCGCGGGGGAGTCACGGGGTTCCCCGCCGGGCGAGATCCGGATCGGATCTTCATCGTCCGGACCTCGGTTGGACTCCACGTCCACCTCGTCCTCGTCGTCGTCGTCCGCCACGCTGTCCCTGTCCGGGGATATCGATCTGTAGCTGGAGCTCTCGCTGATGAAGTCCGGGGACAGGTAGCCTGGGCGCGCGCCGTAGCTCTCCCGGCTCCCGTACAGTTTGGCGATGGTCTCCACGTCTTTGACGACGGGCCTGAACGCGGAGATGTAGCTGATTTTCCGCTGGGAGGCCTCATCCCCGGACCTGTCCTCCTCATTCCGGGTGGAGGAGGAGGAGCCGGGACTGCGCTCGCCCCCGTCCCGCTGATGGAGAGGGTGCTGGTTCAGATCTTTTGGTGTGTTTGCGCTACTTTGGTCTGACGCGTCCAGCTCGCCCTGCCGGACGCCGGGCAGCTCCAGGTGAGGCTTGGGAGGGGAGCCCGGGTAGGGCGGCATGGGGAGGCCGCCAGCGGCTGGCCAAAACATGGGGAAGGCGGGGTAGAGGGTGTCCTTCGCGCCCGGCCAGAAGACGCTGGGGACGTTGGTTTTGGTCGCGTCCGGCACCCCGTCGCTCTTTTTCTGACAGAGCCCATAGCTGGGGAATCCATATGGGTGGTGGGGGAACAGGGGCGGGGGGATTTTCTGGAGCATGCCAAAGCTTTTGCTGGGGACTGGGATGACTGGATAGCTCCGGGCGCCGCTCCCCAAATTTAAGTTACTGCCACCCTGATCCTGGTCGGCCCGTAAAGTTTTGTGAGGGATCTCGGGAGAGCTGGTTTGCCCCAGGCTGGAAGAGGCCTGGGACTTTAGAGGCGAGGACATCCCCGACCCGTTCATGGGCAGAGTCCTCTTTCTGCTGCCCCCATTGAACATGGCCTTTACATCCTCCCACGCGTGGTTAACATCATCGGACGGGACTTTCTCCGTCAGTTTCAGGTGACGCCTCCACGAGTTGAAGTTGGCCGCGTCCGGTTGCAGATACTTGGACTCTGGGGTGCGATGAGAGTGAAAGATGAATTTATTTGGAGAGAAATACATGCTGCAAAAGCTGCACTTGATGCACTTGGCTCTGGAGCTGTTGTATCTGGCCGGGATGAAACTTCCTCTGCAGCCCCACGCGCACTCGTGGGAGACATCGAACGCGAAATTTTCCGGCAGTTTCGGGGGGCTGTGCGCTCCCAGGAAGGACTTGCAGAGTCTCTCGGCCTCTCGCTTGGTGATCATGCCGCAGCGCCGGGAGGAGATGGGCATGGCCCCCGCGCGCCGCAGGAGCTCCAGCTGGACGGGGGTGCACTGC
This sequence comes from Oryzias melastigma, assembly GCF_002922805.2. Lineage (NCBI taxonomy): Eukaryota > Metazoa > Chordata > Actinopteri > Beloniformes > Adrianichthyidae > Oryzias > Oryzias melastigma. The sequence goes on from NC_050514.1 coordinate 10,019,094, forward strand.
ACGCAGGTGATGCCCAGGGCCACGCGGCGGTTGTGGATCTCGTTGTAGCTGTAGTTTTTCAGCAGCGTGTTCGAAATTTGGGCCAGACACAGCCTCTCCTTGCCGTCGATGACGAGGGAGACGATGGGCACGCCGTACAGGGAGGTCTCACTCACTTGGTTTGGTTTGAGGGAGCTGGGGCTGGAGAAACTCTGTGCGTCCTGCTTTAAACCTGGGGAGGAGCTGGCGTCTCGTCCCGCGTCTCGAAGATGTCCGGGCATCGACTCCATCCCTGGAAGCCTGGAGAAGAGAGCGCAGCACTTTACGCGCGGTTCCAATTAAAATATATATATATATATATATATATATATATGCTTTTGTTTAAATAATAATAATTAGACAATCAATAGGGATAACCCATAATAATTAATACTTATAATAATACAGTATATATGT
>NC_050514.1:10019658-10032889 GCF_002922805.2 Oryzias melastigma
TGTTTAAATAATAATAATTAAACAAACAATAGGGATAGCCCATAATAATTAATATTTATAATAATACAGTATATATGTATTTGTATTAAAATATAATCTCACTTCAGCTGCTTCGCATATTATAGAAAAATGAAACCAGGAGATCCCCGGGTTCTGCTCCGTGCGTGGAGGTGCACGTCCGCTGCTCCTCTTATCTTTAAATCGGCTCAGCACTTTGGAGCCAACTACTTAAGACTCGCATAAGATCCTTACACGCGGATAAGGACAGCAGGAAAATGCCGCCTGAGCTGCGCCAATGCGCTTACCGGGAAGGAAAAGAACAAGTCTAAGCTGCTTTCCTGGTAATTACACAGATCCAAGCGTGCGTCCTTACATTGTTAATAAAAGACTAGCCCTATATATAATTAAAGCTGCTGCGCAGATTAGCTTCAGCCAGTTGCTCGAAATTAGGTTGAGGCTGGCCTATCTCACGTTCACCTGCGCATACTTACTTTTCGAGTCGCCTCACTGGAGGCCGCTGATCTACCTGAAAACCACCACAACATTGGGTTTTCCTCTGAAGCTCTGCGTTTTTGGAGCCGCGTTTACGCGTCAGACAAATAAATAGAATTTACGCACAATTTACGCAAAAAATAGAAACAATCTGAGATGTAAATTGGGGATTAAATATCGTTTAAATAAACATACCTCTATCTTGAGGATGAGGAGACACACTCAAGCCAGGTGTGTAGAGTAAAAAAAAAAAAAACGGAGAGAATTAGGCCAAAATGTGAGATATTTGATCCCCCAAAAAGTGGAGTTTAGTGGATGTTGGAGCAGGAAGCAGCAGCGTGCAGGACCTCCATCCTGTCGGAGCTCGGGGAGCTGAATGGCTTGTAGACAGGAAGCACATGGCACCTCTCTCCCTCCTCCTCCTCTTTCTTTTTCTCCTCCTCTTCCCCCTGCTGTCATTCTGGTGTGTAATAGCTCTCTCTCCGTGTCCCCACACATTTACAAATGCGCGCGCACTCAGAAACACACCGATTTTCAAACAAAAATATTGCTTACAATGATCAGAAAAAACAATAATTCCCATTTATGACTGTTGGAGAGGCTTTCTCCAAACATTCACAAACTGATTGTTGCAATTAAGAAAGGAAAATGCATCACGACATTAAGTTAGAGAGACTTGTTTAAATATATATATATGAGGAAGGCCCCATGGATTCCTGCTTTTTTTGTATCATTTTCCCTGCACCGCGCAGGGCAGCAGGAACGACAACAAGGCCCCGGCTCATTTATCAAGTTACAAGACCATCTGTTAGTCTTCCACACCGGCCATGCAGATCAATCTGCAGGCGCGGAGACTCAGAGGAGCACAGAATAACTCAAATATACGAAAATGGAGACTTGTTTCATGCTCTTTTACTCAAATTACAAGCTCTTTCCTATCAAACAATTGTCTGATTTTTTGTAAATAAAGCTAGGTGCAAGAAAATGCAGAAAAACATGTTGCTAGAGATTTTCAAATTATTCACATATAGGGAAAAAAGCACTGAACCTTAAGCCCAAACTGGAATGACCTTAGACTGTCAAAGGCCTGACAGCAGGCTGCCGTCACCACAAGTCACGTGGCCTTCCTGGAAAGTCAGTTTATTGGAAAGCTTCACACTTCACACACCTGCAACAGCAACAAACACAAATGAACCTCTTCAGACCTACAGGATTCCATACAAGTGTTATAAGAACTTTTATACAACTTTTGACGAAGTCCATTGCCTAATCACATTGTAAACTTTAAAAGTAAATAAAAATAAGACGGCCGTGGTGCAGTGGTAGGGCGGTCGACTCCTCCTGATCAGAAGTGAGCGGGTTCGACTCCGCCTTGCCCGCCCATGTGTCGAAGTGTCCTTGGGCAAACACTGAACCCCGAATTGCCTCTGGTGGGAGGTTGGCGCCAGTATTCGGAGGCGGAGCCACCACCAGTGTGGGTGAATGGGTCTGTGACTGTGGAGCGCTTTGGGCCCTCGAAGGAGGGTAGAAAGCGCTATACAAGTATACGCCATTTACCATTTAAAACATAAAGGTACAGTCATGTCGGCCAAGGATACATTCTTAAATTCTCAGGATAAAGACTTTTATTTGGTCACATTTGCTGATCTGATATCCGTCTTCCTTTCAAGCAAATGGAGATCTCTCAGAAATATTCTCTTTCAGTTAAGTAATGATGTCTGGACTTATGCTCTTTCTTAAGATTTCTCCTCTTCTTGAAGGGGCTTCATCAGTCTCAGAAACACCGCCTTCCAAAGAATACAATACTTTTCTTTTTTTCTTAAAAAAAGAAAAGTTTTATTCCCAGTTTCATTTTGAAAGTCTTATGGATTTCATAATTCCTGCATTAGTTCTGTTGTTGTTGATCACCATTAACTAGATCATTAGCTCCTTTGTCACTGATGAACACACTATACTCCGATTTTTTGGGGGGCCATACCTTTGTCACTTTGTCATTTCTATCACTTGCTTCTGTCCCAACCGTACCTTTGGACCGCCTCTGTCACACCAAGGTCTCCATTACATTGTTCTTCTGTTGTGTTGTTACATGTCATAACACTATGCCACACTGTCAGCAGTGTTTACGTTGTTGCTTTTGTTGTGGCCTTGACTTTGGGTCGCCTCTGTCACACTGTTGTTACTGCTGGCATTGTTACATCCTTGCCTCTGTTGCTTCCCTAACTTAGAGTCACTGCAATTTCGGTCACTTCATCACTGTCGCCTCCATCACATTCTGTCATAGTCACCTATCAAGTCACTGCTTGTGTCTGTTGCATCTTCATTTCTGTCACAAGCTTTAGTTTGAGCTGCTCTGTCACTGTCTTTTCTGTCTGCAGTGTTACATCCTCACCTCTGTTACACCCTGTGAGTCGCCTCTGTTACGCTGTCGCCTCCATCACATTCTGTCATGTTGTCACCTGTCATGTCCTGCTTCACACTGTTGACTCTGTTCCAGCTTCACTTCTGTCACTCTCCAACCAGAGTCTCTTCCCCAAGTTGGCCCATATTGACGTTTGGTTGAGGACTCCTCCGCGTCACTTTTCGATGTTTTCGGTGTCCCAAAGTCATTGTTTTTTGAAGTGCTGGCTATTTGTAAAATTAAGGGTCTGCAATCCTCGGGATGGTCCTCAGAACGCATCCAGTACCGGTACCCAAATCCGTTACTTGTACCCTAACCCAGACACTGGATTTGGTACCAGATCCAAACCGGTACCAGATGTGGTACCAAGCACAAACCTGGTTGGGGTACTGGTTCTGGGTTAGGGTACTGGTGCGCTCCGCGACCCTGTACTGGACCGGTTAGGATTCACGGCCCGGAGGTTGGGGACTTGTGATTTAATGGGAAAAAAACAAAAAGCAACCAGTTGGGGACACCCAAAACACCAATTTTTGACATGGAGGGGTCCTTAACCAAGCGCCAATATGTGAGGAGGGAGTGAGAATGTGTTGCACACTCTTGACTTTGAGTCGCCTCTGACTCACTGATGTTTTTGTTGCCTCTACTGTCACATCACATTGTTCTCCTGTCATGTGGTCACCTATCATGTCACTGCTTATGTCATACTCTGTTACAGCCTCGCTTCTGTCATGTCTTGGACTTTTAGTCGTCTCTGTCTCATGGATGCTTTAGCATGTTATTGTGTCTGTCACATCCTCCTCTTTGACATGTTGATGCCATGCTAAATTTCTTCTCTCTTTCATTTTCTTCACTCTTTTTTTTGGACGTATAGGTAAAAGGTATAAACTTCTTACATAGTTTCCACTTTTGTAATATTTCCTTACAAACAACAAAACTGAGTTAAAAGACTAACAAAAACAATATATTAAAATATTTTTTTGACCAGATGACTTATTAGGTGTATGAATAAACACCAGACTGCGGCACTCAGAGGTCAAAGTTTAAGCAATAAACTAGCAATCCTTTACTGAATGAACACAGGCCTTTGGTGTACAGTAAAAACACGGAATCTGATGATTTGATTCTCTGACAAATGTTTTTTTACACTCATTTGCAAAGAAAGTCACGTGACTCTCATCAAATTCCATCATTTATACACGAGTTTTCTTTATTTTGAAATATTTGATTGTTGGGGAAATATAGACCATGCATGATTAAATGATCAAATGCATTAAAGATTGAAAAAAAAATGACTTGATGCAGACAATATGATATGAAAAGTCACAATTGCATCTTGTTTTTTTATTTTTTTGTTTTTCAAAGTTCCTTGCAATTAATTTAATGTTTCTTATAAAATATACAGCCTTAAAAAAGGTTTTTAAAAAGCCCTTTGACTTTGGGAGTTAATGCATGACTAGAAGAGGTTACAACTTTACTATTCATGGTCAGGGGTTTCCCACCATCACCTGCGTGCTGCTCCAATTACAACAAGAGATGCGCGCGCCTTCCGTGTTTTCTGGTGGGACATTCGGGACATTGTCAGTCTGAAAGGACACTCTCACTGCTGTGAGGAGGAACAGCCCGCAGTCCCAGAAAAGTGACAGAATCGTCACGCGCGCGTCTGCTGCCTGCATGCGCTCGCGCCTGTTTCACCTCCCTGCAATATTGATGCCTGATCCGAGGCGCATCCTCTCTCCTTTCACCATCAAGAGGCTTCCCCTGCAGCCCCCGCCAATAATTACAATTTTATACTGTAGGCTAATTATTCCCCCCCTTTTAATTATTTAGGCCGCCGAGCTGAATGCAGCCTTTTGTCGCCGCTTTTTCTTTTTCTTTTTTCTTTTTTTACAGGAGGGGAAACGTGAGCCCACACCACTGCAGATCAGCAGCGAGGGGTTTTTAATTAGACATTTCAGCGGTAATTTTAGGCGAGCTCTTTATTATTACTGTTGGATACAAATGACCCGGCCTCATTGATATGCGACCGATTGTTCCAACAAACCTTTAACCTGAAATATTCATGCGCTTCAGGTTTAAGTCATTAGGAGTCGCAACTCTCCAGGTGAACCTGGTGGATTATTTACCACGACTTGGAGATGCCACTTTGTTTTTTTTTCTTTAAATAAACCTTTCATTTCCAGGGTAGCACCCCTCTGTTTTCAACTCCTTTTTTTCTTATCTAAAGGAAACTCAAAGTAAATATGAATAATTGTGGGAATTTTTCTGCAGGAAAAAAGTATATTTTCACTTTCAGTCATATAAGTCCTCATTAATTTGATTAGGCTATCATTTAATTAGTAATATTTTATCATTTTTTAATTAAAAAATAGCCGTTTATATGTTTATCAGATGCTTTTCACAATCTCAATATTATATTTGATGCGTATATTTTTCATTAGCATGATCCAAACCTTTCTTAAAAACCCATATAATATAAAGTTGGTCCATGTTTCCTGTCCTGTAGTTCATCACCACTCCACTAGAGGCAGTAGAAGCTCTGTACCTGCTCCTTTCAAGATGGCTGCTTCCAGGAAATGTCAAAAACACTTTAGGCGGGAAACGTTTTTGCCAATTTTCAAAACTTTATGATGAGAATAATTCTTCTATTGTTATTTATATTTTAATATGAGCACTTGTATATTAAAAAAAATCAAAATTTGTTGATTAATTCTTTGTAATCTAGTTTAATAAAAATGCGTGAATCAGATTTGGGTAAATAAGATGTTTTTTCCTGAACTCTTGTGTCAATATTTTCTTTTTTATTTTTTCATTTGGAACCTCAAAGAGCCATTTCGTCCAGTTTCTTACAACAAAAACTCACTAAAAGCCATAAAGTACTACTTTATGTTTAGAAAAATACACTTAAAATTGTAAATATTTACAATAAATGAATTAATAAAGGTTATAATTGTTTTTACAAACAACATATCTGACTTGTATTACTTTTAAAGGTTCTTTTCAAAATAAAATCCACATGTCAAATACATTCCTCCTGCTGCAGCAGATTGAATTAAAGGTTCAGAGAAAGTAAACATTAATCATTGTGGATGGATGCGTCTAACATTTAGACTAATTAATTATAAAAGAAAATTAACCAAAACTACAAACCCAATATTTATTTAAATTTAGTAGCTATTTTATTAAATTAAGGACAAAAGAATGTGACTTTGGATTCTTAAACTAACATTATTGTTAGAAACTTACCTAATCACCCAAAGTATCATAATTGATACAATAGTGAAATAGCATTCTATTTTTGTGGATTTAACAATGAAAACATCCTAATTATAACATTTATTGTATTGTTTGATGCTCTTTAAATGTTTCATATTCTGCAGCACACTCACGGCATGCAAAGATAAATCAGGTCCAGTTCAATCAGGACAGCTTTAATAACTTCAGCAATTGAGGCCAAATGTTTTATAATTAACAGTTGTATCAGCACCCTATAAAACAGTGACCCCCATAAATCCACTTTTAGAGCCCAATCAATCCTCCTCCCGGACTGAAGGGCCCATCGATCCCCCGCTGCTCGCCTCACTTAAACGCCCTCTCTGGATGCTTTTTTTTGTTTCCAGTGAAAAGCGCGTTTCGATTGCACTTTTTATTGGAGGAGAACCTCCGCCAAGAGGAAAGCGATGGCTCGAAAATTAAACGGTGACATTTTAATTACAGGACATTGATAAAGGGATCGGGGAGGGAGGGGGCGGCGGCGGACCGGGCGGACACTCATTGTGGCGCGTGATGCGCTAATCAAGTCGGACTGCTCGGTAAAAAGGTCAGCGGCCGACACAAAGCGGAGACGCAGCTCGGTGGGAATTTGGGAATACGAGGGTCCGGGATGGCGATAAATGAAGACGCATCTCCAAACAAAGCGCGGTCAATATCCCGGACGGGGGCCGCGCCAGACGCATTATCACTATAGGTCACAGGAAGCGCATCCATACATCATCTGAGGACATCATTTACATGTCACAGGGAGTGTGTGACAGACCCCCCCATCCAGGCTGCAGTACCACATCAGTTCATAACACAACTTCATGACGTATTCCTTCATATCTGGATTCTTGAATGAACCTTTTCACCCAAATTTTGATTTCTTAGAAGTGCAAAATAGAGATTTCTTGATTTGATCACTACTAAATTAACCAAATGTTATCCAGTTGATCCAGAATGACTAATTGGTCCATATGGTCTATCAGCAGCAAATATGTTATTAAGACCATCACTAATGAAAAAGGTGTTTTTGAAGGACATAAGTAAAGAAGATTAAGCTTAAAGTTAATGTCACATCAGTTGTCACGCACCTGTGAAATTTGCTCTTTGCATTTGATCCATCCCCTGGGGGAGGGGTGAGCTGCAGACACAGCCACACTTTGGTGGCTTTAACCCTTCAACCCAACCCCTTCATGCAGTGTGCAGCCTGGAGGCACTGGGTCCCATTTTAGAGTCGGCGTGGATTTGAACTCATGTCCTTCCAGTCTCAGGGCAGACGCTCTACCACAAGGCCCCTGAGCTGGCATTGTGGTAAAAAAAGCATTTCTGATTATTTCTTTATTGATATCGTGGTGAATCTGGAACAGATGAAAAAGAAGCTAGTTGTTACAAACTACAATTGTTGGGCCACACGTATTTGAGGACTCTGTGCTTTAGTTTCAGTTGTGTTCTTGGCTTTGGTCGTGTTTTGAGTTATTCCCAATCAGTCACTCCAGATTCGTGTTAATCATCACAGCTCTTTTCATTTCTGTCAAGTATCCTCAGTGTATTCAAGTGTCTGGTTTTCAGCTCGGAAACCTTGTCATCTGCTTTGCAGTGTCACCTTTTTTTGTTGCTCCTGTTTGGTTTAGTTTCTGTCACCAGCCTGGTCTCCTGCAGACTGGGTCCTACACTACCAGCTCTTGACACGCTGCGCCCTCCATTCTGAGGCATCCGGTTGTAGACGACCAGGTTCAAGTATGTATGAGCTCACACCTGGATCAAAACGGTACGTCTGGATAGCTCCACTATTGTTCGCTATATTTTATTGCACCTATAATGTTAGGTTGGGGGTGTGAGGGGCTGTGAGTGGGAGAGCGTGCAAACAGATGGATTTGGGGAAGTGGGGGCAGGCTTACTCCGTGCCAATGGTATCGCCAACAACTCAGAGGTGAATTTCTAATGAACTACTGCCGCTCTGCAGATACTATGTCCTAGAAACTAAAGCAAAATAAAAAAATCCAGTGGAAACACTTTAAAAATAGATCAAAAGATGATCGGAGTGAAACTTTTTCACTCTCTTCAATAAAGCAGAGAGTTTAGAAGTTTTCGAACAAAAATGTACCTACATTTCAGAAGCTTTGTATTCAGCTCTGACTAAATACACATGGGCTTCTAACATTTCTTCTGTTATCTGGAAATGCAAAACTTCCTTTATAAAAACAATAAACTTTTGGATATTTTAGTCTTCAGTCTTTCCCATAATTAAAATTGTCTACATTAGTAAACATAGAAACTGAGTGAAGGGTGAGCACCTTTTCCCACAATAATCAAGTAAGTTGTATGTAGTTTAATGTTACTAAGTAATAGTTACCACCCTTCAGTTTCTTTTGTTATCTACTTCAATTGTTGGTGAAATTTTCAGACCCTCGAACTGGAGAAACAATGCAAAGATTCCGTTCTTCATTAGCTTCTTTCTCTTTACATCAACTTTATTTGTTTTTAATCATAAAATACATTGTTATAGCCAATAAGTTGTGATTATTAGACGGACTCACAAACACTCGTTGTGTTTTAAGTTGATCTTTATGAGTTAATGACACATTTTTGCGAGAAAGCATCCAAGGTTGTATTTGTTGTCAGACTTTCTGAAGTAGGATGTCTTTATTGTTCTTATAGTTTGGATTTCTATTCCCATCTCTTCAATCACTCTAAAAGGTGCTCTGATGGCCTTTTTTATTGCAGAGATTGTAGTAAAAAGCAAAGAATGAAACGTCTGGGTGCTCCTTTAGTGAAGTGACAAGACACCCCACTTTGTGTGTGAGCCCTGAAACACTGCTGTGTATCACCAACACACAGTTAATCAGTCGGGATACCTGTCAATAGACGTCCGCTGTGTTCCAGCACAAAAGCATCGTACAAGGTCTTTAGGACACAAAGTAAAAGTTACACTGAAAGATACAATCCAGCCCTGAAGGCTGCTGTTGGGATGTGTCTCTTGGTCTACGCTGACGTTATTTCATAGACTGACTTCTTGGTGTTAGATGGAGGGAAAACTCAGCTGAACTCCAGTGAGAATCAAACAGGCAAACTCAGGTCCACCAAAACAAAATGATGTCAATGACTACAAAAACATGCTTCAAGTCATCTATGGAGGGTATGACATGCAGAATGTAACCTACAAGAACACAAATTTAGAGGCACGTCGATCACTCAGCTGGACTGTGTAATAGAATTAAGTCATTTTTCTGTTGCAAAAATCAACATTTCCAGTTCATAAAAATCGTATTTTGAATTCTAATGCTTTATAGAAGCAAATTATAGCAGGGGTCTGCAACGTGTGGGTCCAGATCCACATGTGGCTCTTTTATCTCTTCATGGTGGCTCATTGGATAAACATAAAATAAGTCAGAGAGACTGCTGAACGACCGTCGGAGTCAGCAGCTCCCCCTAACCAAAACTACCTAAAGAAAACAAATAAACAAAGCCCACAAACTAAGACTACCAAACCCCAAACTAAAATAACAAAACCCAGCAGTGTAAGACTGCTGAGGACAAATAGGGGGAAAAGAAGAAAAAATAAGTAAATAAAAGAAAAATAATTACAATTCTTTGGATGACTTAATTAGCATTTTTTAATTTAGATTAGTTAAATTCATAAATTGATGGCTGAGGTGCACATAAATGATAAACTTTGTAGGTTTTTATATCACTGTTGACCTGAAGACATTTTGTTTGTTCAACTCTACCTCCAGAATGCACAGATCTTTTATAAGTTAAAAGCACATATTATCTTATGCTGCACAACATTGGTTGATTGCTGTCCAGAACTGGACTTAGATGACACTGTTTGGCACAGAGCAGCGTTTATTTTGAAAATAAATAAAAAAAAGTCACACTTTTTATCATCATTAGACGTATAAGGTATCTGTAAATTTTCCTGATTTGACTCAAATAAAATACGTTAAACTCACAGTATCTCTTAATAAAACTTTGAAGAAAACTTCTAATTGTCACTTCACTCAAAATGTTGATGAAGAATTTATTTTTAGAGCAGATAAAGTAAAAAAAAAAAAGCATTTTTTACGAGTAAACATTGTTTTTAACTTAAATTAAAAGGGACAATCCCAGAGTTTCAATCATTTTACATATAAATTTAATTTTATGAAACCCATAAAAATACCTAAATTAGGTATGAGAATACCCAGTGCACAGCTTCAGTTGCTTACATTTCTGGATTCACAAAATAACTAAAAACAGAGCTAAAGTAAGAACATTTCTTACATTAGAGAAACACTAATAACTGTTGCATTGTTTTCTGACTTAGCTCCCCTTTGCTTTTGCTTATACCCGTGTCTGATCCCAGCGGGATTATAAAGTCAAGAATAAATATAATTTGAAACCGTCAAACAAATATACAAACAAAAGATATTCACACTTACTTCTAACATACAGTAAAGTTGAATTTTTGTCAAGGCTGCTCTTATTTTGAAAGCTGAAAATACGTGGCTTCAGAACGGCACCTAAAATATTTGCTGTGCCACTTGGTAAACATTCTTATTTTTACAATTATCCCTTAAAATCCCCAGACTGGACTAATGGTCTGGACCAGGGGTCGGCAACCTTTGACAGTAAAAGAGCCATTTGGTCTCGTTTTCTACTGATCAAAACCTAGAAGGAGCCGTATCTTTACCTTTTACCTGTAGTAGAGGTCAAATTAGCGAAAAATCTAGCTCGTTACTTAATTATTAGCTGAACTCCAAATTAGTATAAAATTCCTCAGTAAATTAAATCAACCAAAAATGTTAGCATGTTGCTAAAAGAAAAGCTAAACTCTAAATGAGCATTTAAACTCCAGTAGATAACAAATCAGCCAAAAAACTCCAAATTAGCAAAAAAAAAAAAAAAAGCTAGCTGGTTGTTTAATTACTAGCTGAACTCCAAAATCCCCTCAAATTCCTCAGTAAAATAAATTAGTCAAAATGTTAGCATGTTGCTAAAATAGAGCTAAATTCTATTTTTTTTTGAAAATTACTATTATTTTATTTTTTCTTCGGCCGGAGAGCCACCATGGAGAGATAAAAGAGCCACATGTGCTCTGGAGCGGCAGGTTGCAGACCCCAGACTGGACTAATCAAGACTGACTTCATCATCAGTCTAAATCTCAACATTGTTTAAGTTGAAGTCTTCTTTGTGCGACAGAAGTTTTCGACTCTAAGACGATTGGCTTTTACAGGCTGAGCGCTGCCTCAGCGCCACGTCTGCGAGGTCTTTTCACCGAGCTGGAGCGTCTCAGGTCTCCGCCCCTTTAAGAGCAGGCTCATATTTTATATTTGCTGCTTTAATAAACTCACGCGCACTTTTAATTTAGGAGTGGTTGAGGTTCAACATCATGAGGTGAGAGTCAGGTTGTGACCCATGAGCGGAGTTTTAATGAAGCTTCTCTGTTCAAGGCTCCCTAAAGTTGAGAATGCAGGACTGTCCTTGACGCTGGCTGAGAGTGTCTGGGCTCTTCCTCAGCAAACTGGGGGTGTTGTTGGCTTAGTGTCTTCATCAAGGACACCCCAACACCGTCCTTGATGAAGACTCTGGACCCTCATATGGCCTCCCGTATGTGATTGTGACCATGAGAGTGCTGCATATGTAGAGTGTGCTTCATAAGATAATAAGACGTGCTGCAGGAGTGTGTGTGTGTGTGAAGGAGTGACACACGGTCTACCAAGTGCAGACAAATTAATTTACCATTTATTTTTCAAGAGCTTTTCACAGGTTAAAGCACAAATTAATAACAAAGAACGAAGCAGATGTTAATTAAAAGTTGACTGGAAATAATTATGAAATGCAAATGATGAGTGAACTCAGGACAGGAAGGTGCTAACAGGTTTGGGTCATTCAGCAGCACGACGTGTAAATGTCAAAGTGTTAATGAAGAAAGCATCAATTTTCTCTGCTTTTAAGGCCGTGTGAGGAGTCGAGGCTGCGACCTGAGGGCTGGATCCCATTTGTTAGGAGGCACGTTTACCTGAGGGATCCTGGAGTGGATCCTTCACACTAACGATGGTTCAGTTTCAGGGTTTCGTGGATCAGGAGTCTGAAGTGGTGTTGCTCAAGGCTCTGAGGGAGTGACAGCCCTCTCTGTCCCAAATATTACCAGATTCGTTTGTTTTTTATTATTCTGGGCCATCAAAATCTCAAATAAACTCACTTTTTCCAACAATATGTGAAATTATAAAACAGAATCGAATAAAACTTTATTCATCTACATATGGGGAAATCCTCTTATCATATTTTTATTAAAAACAGTGGAGAGAGTCTTATAACAGAGTTTCTGATTGAAGGAGCTCCTCATGCAGAGGATGATTGTGAGGAGGATTCTCCATCTTCACTAAAGAACCATAATGCTCTGTGAAATGGTAAATGGCGTATACTTGTATAGCGCTTTCTACCCTCCTTCGAGGGCCCAAAGCGCTTCACAGTCACAGACCCATTCACCCATTCACACACATTCACACACTGGTGGTGGCTCCGCTGCCGAACACTGGCGCCAACCTTCCACCAGAGGCAATTTGGGGTTCAGTGTCTTGCCCAAGGACACTTCGACACATGGGCGGGCAAGGCGGAGTCGAACCTGCTCACTTCTGATCAGGAGTCGACCGCCCTACCACTGCACCACGGCCGCCCCTCGCTGTGCTCAAATATAAATAAAATCAAATATTATAAAGAAAATAACCAGAAAATTTGAAATCTGCAAATCACTATATTTTCATTCTTTTACATTTTTGTGATTTGTTTTAATGTTTTTTCTTTTTACTATTTTACTGTACAGTGACCTTGTGGATCTGAAAAGAACCTTCAAGATCAAATCAATAAAGTGAAAGTCAGCCAAAAATTCTGATTTTTTTTAATGTTGATTTAATGTAAATTGTTTTTAAGAGTTTATTGCAAGAGTCTGTATAGTCCATGTTTTTAAATCAGATTTAGCAGATGTGTTAAATCTAGAAGTATATTTTGTGCGGTAAAAAAATGGAAATAATTGGTTGCTAATTGATTTGATTGAAAACTACAAACCATTGACGACGATAACCAATCTTTAATTTTTTTTTTTTT
>NC_050514.1:10032954-10033461 GCF_002922805.2 Oryzias melastigma
AAAAAAAAGACTTGTATTCAGTCGGTCAGGTTCAAGGGTTGAAAATTGAAGTAAAAATTAAAGAGAAGTTGAAATTTAATTTTTTTTTCACATAATTTGAAAAGACTGATGCAGTGATTTGGCTCAGAACTGTACAAGATAAAGAAGAATGTCGTGGCGAGCGGTTTTGGTGTGCAAAGCTTTGAAACGCCGGCCCAAGAAGAGGAGTGAAACTATTGTTGTGTTTTGACAAATTGTTCTTTACCGGCCCGCTTCCTAATCCTGGACCGGTACAGGTCCTGGATGGAGGGCCAGTTGGACCCTATAATCCCCTTTGCAGATGTGATGGTTCTCTGCAGCCTGTCCCCGTCGTGTCTTGGTGCCGATCCAAACCAGTCAGAACAAACTGGATTATTAGAGCGGAAGACGGTCAGCAGCTCGACTTCCGTAGTTGACCCTGGAAGTGCGTCTGCTGGAGCTTCTTTTGTGGGAGGTCCAGTTCAGGTCCTGGTAGTGGACTAGGAACCG
>NC_050514.1:10033479-10054036 GCF_002922805.2 Oryzias melastigma
TGGACCCTATAATCCCCTTCGCAGACGTGATGGTTCTCTGCAGTCTGTCCCCGTCGTGTCTTGGTGCCGATCCAAACCAGATCGAGATGGATGTGGTCAGAACAAACTGGATTATTAGAGCGGAAGACGGTCAGCAGCTCAACTTCTGCAGTTGACCCTGGAAGTGCGTCTGCTGGAGCTTCTTTTGTGGGAGGTCCAGTTCAGGTCCTGGTAGTGGACTAGGAACCGGTGTGAGTCTAGTGATTGGACTGATCTGTTGTGGATCGTAGGTAGAGGGTTCTGAAGTTTGGATGAACGGCCACATTTTCCAGCTGACAGACTGATTCACACACATGTACTTTTCTTACTATATTTGCTCCCTCAATCATCAGTCTGTGTTCTTTTATCATTCTAAACTATTTTATGGTTAACAATAGCAGCTTTAATCAAGAATAAAGTTGCTTCCAAAAATAATTGACACACCTTTAAACTTTGAGAAGTTTTGTTCAAATAACTTTTATTTAACATGTTTGTGCCAACAGACTTAAAAAAAAAAAAAATAAAAACCAGAAAAAGAGAGGCGGCCTGTTCAGTCAGTCATATCACAGCACTGAGGCTCCAGCTGCGCATCATTACTAAACAAAGGCTCTGTGGTTTCAACGAACCCGAGCGGGACCCCACACATGCTGTCATCTGTGAGCAGGCTGACCATATAAAAAACAAAAACACAAATGAGTCTCTCGATTACCGCAGAATCCTAATAGACACATTTACACATTTTTATTATCGTTTTTGAGCTAAATATATAGTAAATCTGTTACATTTAAGGCTAAAGTGTTCAGGTCCACATGTCACATATCATGTTCACTTGAAAATCTTGAAGTTTTGAGCATGACCAGCAGAAGCAGCGTTCCCTGATGAGCTTCTGATCAACCAGGACTGAAGGGCTCCACTTTGCACACTGTAGACCTTCTCTGGATGGAACATCATCACTACAAGCTCTTCTTTTGTTCTATGAAATCAAACGATTAAAAGTGCAGAGAAAAGGAGTGGCAGATGTGAAATAAGAAACATTTTCTTAATTTTTATTTTCTATGAATCCTTCAAAAACAACAAAAACTGACAGGGTAAGTGATCATCTTCAGCACATCAGACCCTAATTCTAGCCTGTGTTTGGACTTTTCTTCAAATCTTCAGGCCGGTTCTGATTCAGTTCTTGAGCTGGATTTTCCTAAATGACATGCAGCATGTCTCGACTATGTACGAGTAGGTCATTCTTCATGTGCCAGTGATTTACAACAAGTGTCTCCTGATTCCTAAGATATACATGTTTATCTTGTGAGCCATAAAAGTAATGAGATTACATTAGAATCCATCAGATTTCAAATAAAGATTTGTCAGGCTTTTGAATTTGTTGTAGTTACCTCAGCGTTTGGCTCGTCTTTGGTGTTTAAAGCACTTGAATATCTATTTTTATTCCATTATCTGAAGGTTTTTTATTGATTATCTGTTTTCTTTAAATATTTTGGTTACACTAAGTCTGAAACATAAAAAAATAAATATAAAACTTTTTTTAAGATGTCTTGTCGTTTTTCTTTCATATTTACAATGATTTTATATTTAAGGAAGTCATAAAGAGGAAAAAAATAGTTGAAGTCCACTTTTTTACCACAGGTAATGTGCAAAAAAAAAAAAGAGTCAAAGTGCAACCAATCTGTAAACTGATTTGAAATGTCTGAAAACCTATTTTGATGTGAACAATAAAGAGAGGAATGAGAATATTTTACAGTCTGCAGGTTCACTGGGCAGCACGCTGATTTGTAAGTAAAGTCGGTATTAGTCCGACTTTATCCCTGGTGAGGAAGTCCCATCACTTTGTTCTGGTCCAGATGTGCAATGGAATATTCCAAAATTCATTAGAAAACAGTAAAGGATGTTGTAGTATTAGATTTTGGACCACAAATATTTATCTTCCTTCATCAGAATGTTCAGAACATTTCAGGTTTAACAGGATGGCACTGAAAAGAACACTTTGTGTGGGAAAAAAAGCATATATAGATTGTATTAAAAGATGTTTTGTCCATGATAATACAGTTTTATGTGCATTTCATACAAACATTCTCGACTCCACTGGTCTTTGCAAATGTCTGCAGTCAACCGTTTGTTTGTGTCCATCAGAAGAGGGGCGGAGCATCACTGAGCCTGCTGAGCTCGCCTCTCCTCCAGACAGCGACAAACCCACATGGACACCACCTCTGCATTTCCATCGTTAAACTGGATGATGAAGGGATGATCCTGCAAAAAAAAGAAAAGTCTTTCAAAAAAAAAGAAACATTCAAAAATATTGTTTTAGAATATTAAAAGTACCAAAAAAGTAATTTACTGATATTTTGTTTCTTTGCAATAGATTTTATTTTTTTATTAAAGGTTGTATTTGAAGTTAACACGAAATTCCCCATTTCAATAAATGTCATCTCGTCTTTATCTCTTTATCTAATTGTATCAACAGCCGTTATGTTGTAATGAACTTAATTGGTCATAAAAAAGGTTTTCTTAATGAAACAGAAAGTACAAAAAGCTATCAGTGCTATTTCTGTTCTACGTTAATATTATTAGTTTATTACCAAACAGATTGGAGCCACAAAAAGAGACGAGACCTTTACGTTAAGTGCACAATCAACCCAACTTTTTAAAATAAATTTTAACAACGAGTCACAAAATGGCAATAAAATATAAATGAACCAAACAAGAATGATGTTAAACTGGTTAAATATCCGTGCTAAACATATTTTGATGGATGATTTATCAGGGAATTTCAAAGGAAAACAAAAAGCTCAATCAAGTAACTGAGATGATCTGTTTTCCTCATAAATGAGCAATGCTGACGGAGTTTCATTAGTTAGCCCCATAAATGAAACATGTCTCCATCTTGATGACTGTCAGCATCGACTTGCTGCAGAGATGGCTGTGTGCCACTGACAGCTGTCCCAATCAAAGCGTTATCTGACTGATTCCCAGGCCTGAGCAGGAGGTCAGGGGGAACACGGAGGTCAGGGGTGAGACGAGAGGAGCTTGTAAATGAGATGGAGCCATTCAGGCCAACAAGGGGTTTTATTTAAGGTGTCTAGATGTCCAATTGGGGAACAAATACAAGTTTAAATGAACTTGTCAACAGTAATTTCTGAAACAGCAAAACACCGCCCCACAGTTTGGATCTGAGCGAGATCATTGGAGGAGGAGGAGGAGGAGAAACGCTGTGTTTTTCAGTTTTATGGTTGTCTTGGTGAATGAGGTCACTGAACTACAGGGGACTACACATTAAACATATTTTATTATAAAGCTTGTAGCTGTGAGGCAGTTGCTAAAGTCAGCAGGCCACAAACTCCTGCTCTGCTCCATTCTGATGCATCCACTTGTAGACAAATAGATCCATGTAAATCTTTGTTTTCCTCGTCTGAGCTGAAATCTGGATCTAAACGGTCAGGCTGGATAGGTCCAAGACCAGAGGCAAATTTTTAATGAGCTCCTGCTGCTCTGGAGAAACTATGTCCTAGAAAATGACACGTTTTTGGATTTTGCCAAAAAACAGGAAATTCATAAATAAAAGACCATTAAAAAAAAAATGAAACCATTAAATAAAAGAGGATTACAACCAAAAGCGCAATTTTCATTTGAGTGGGTCTTTAACTGTCTTGTCAGTGATGTGCATCTCGCTGTCGACTACCTTCATGTCACAAAAGCATTGATCATTCAAATAATTTTAATATTGAAATAAAAAAGAAGCTGCACATATTTTTAGATTTGGTGGAATCAACAACAATGTAGTATTACCAGTATAAACTTAAACAAATCTGCTTATTTACTGAGATCACTCAAACAAACTGGTTTATATCTAGGCTAAAAGAACAGACAATAAGAGGAAGAAAACTCTCAAAAATCTCGGTATATTACACTTCAAAATACTTCAAAAGAAGACAAAATAATTCTTACTTCTGGTCAGTGCTTCACATCATTTCAAAATGTAAACATGTGTTTCATACAATAAGATAAGTAGAACTTAAACACAACAAAGACAAGTTTTAGAGATATCAATTTTTCTATTAAGGGGTTTGGCAACCATAGTGTTGACACAACCAACCCTACAGAGATCTAATCAACTTTCTCTCTTGAACGCCTCCCTTTTTATCCATTTTTACTATTTTGATGTATTTGCTAAAATTCTTTTGACTAAAGTAATTACTTCATATCTTCCTGTTAAATAAAGCAGCAGAACAATACA
The DNA here is from genome assembly GCF_002922805.2 of Oryzias melastigma. NCBI lineage: Eukaryota > Metazoa > Chordata > Actinopteri > Beloniformes > Adrianichthyidae > Oryzias > Oryzias melastigma. The sequence goes on from NC_050514.1 coordinate 10,037,738, forward strand.
ACAAAATTATTTTTTTCCCATCTAAATCTTGAGAGCATTTAAAACATCAGCTATTAGTTTCATTTTACACATGCAACCACCGTCATATCTTTGCTCTCTTAAACAAAATGCATTTCAGCTTGCTCTAATTATGCACAAACTTTACAGAAGGACTGGGGGAGACACATCAATCCTGTTGTCCTTCTATTGGGCAGCTACGGTTAACAAAGTCTGAGGTTAATTACTCTCAAATAGGTGCAGGCATGTGTGTGTCAGTATGAGACTGGTGGAGTGGATGCTCCTGGGTGCCCCTAAGAGCCGGACACCCATCTCATCAATCATTGTTCTTTGTCTCGGTACAAGTCGTACAGAAATAAAGTGTGGAGTCCTCGGTGATGGTGTTAAAATCAAACTCTATAACCTCTGCTCCATAAATTAACCCTGACAGGCTGAGGCATCAGGAGGTGTTTGACCTGGATGAAGGTGCTCTTCATAACACAGACAACTGACAGAGCAGGACTGCTTCCAGTGATGCTTGTTGCCATAGACTACTGTTGGCTTCAGCTTCTTTAGGGTTTTCCCTTTAGGTAATTTAGATAATTAGAGACATTTAGTTAATTAGAGAAATAAGCTTTACATAGATGTCCTTCATGGGGATGTAAAAAAAAAACAAAAAACCGTGGCTTCTTGTCGTACAATAGTCATTCCATGTTGGGTCAATAGCACGACCAACAGCTGATTGCTCATTGTGTCTGGATCTGGTGAAAATGCTTTTCATAAACTTTACATGAACACAGTTGATTTTTCCTTTAAACCCTTTAGGTCACATGTGTCAAAGTCAAGGCCCAGGGGCCGGATCCGGCCCACCGGGTAATTCTATCCGGCCCTCCAGATCATTTTATTTTTTTGTTATTAATGGCAATATGTTATCTTGTGCTCATTTGTAACTTGTATATTTGTGACATAATATATTTTTATGGAGAGTAAAATATTGAAAGTTATTAAAGGTTTCAGTTGATTTATTCTGGAATAATATTACTGCCTTTTTATTATTCATAATTATGTTAAAAAGTTACAGTTTTAAAGTTTAAAAAAATGGCATTCTGGTAGCTTTTTGGACTATTTTGGCATTTACTAAGATTTTTTTGGCTAATTTAGGCTTTTTTCACTTTTTTTAGGTTATTTTGAAGTTTAGCTATTTTTTCAGCGACATGCTAGCTGTTTTTGCTAACCTATTTTTTTTGTTTATTAGACTAATTTGGCATCTAGCTAATATTTTAGCTGGCTATCAGCTTCAGCGTTTTCAGCTTTCAGCTTCAGTGATTTTTACTATCAATTTCAGCATCTTCATCTATCACCACTAGCATCTTCAGAGGCCAAATTCAGCTTACAGCATTCACACAGGTAATGCTATAAATCTAGTTCATATTTATCTTAAAAAAGTTACGGTTTTCAAGTTTTAAAAATTCAGTTTTATTGTGTTCAATAAATGTTTATCCTGTTTGACTAGCGACCTAAGGTGTGTTTTGGATTTTGGCTCCTTGTGCGATTGAGTTAGACACTCCATAGATTTTTAAACTCCAAGATCAAGTTATATAACTCTAACAACACAATCTAGGCCCTAAAACGTGTGATGTAGGAATTAATCATGCAGTGGTTCGGTGTATTTAAGGGGTGCGACTTCCTGTCATGGCCGTGCATTGGTAAAGGTAATGCTGGGGAAGGCCTCATTTGAAAGTAGCATTAATCACCTTCTAGTCCTATCAAAGTGAGATCATCACCTTCAATTATTCGGCTAAAAAAGAAATCACCTAAACCCTAGGGAAATCCTTTTTAACTCCTTAATTGTTTGAAGCCTTTAAAGGGTCTGTTTAATCCAAGATTAATTTATGCAATTTTAAATAACACAATGTATGATTAATGTTCAGAAAAAATTAAAAGGAGTCAAAGGCAATTATAACATAGCACTGGTCATCACCTCATTAGAATAGTGTGGGCGGAAACATGGTGAGTACGCATGGGTTTCTGTGAGTGTGTGTGTGACAACTGCAGAGAGGTAGAATAACTAGGTCTTTGCAGATTTACATGCTAATCATTAGCTCCCGCTGGAAACTGGCTGCACAGGTGTGCATGTGTGAGTACAAACTGTATTTTTTTTTTAAATGAACTCTTGTGAATAAGCGAAAAAAAAAAATTCAGTGACATTCTCCTTCCAAGAGTTTTCTGTTCTCCAAGCAACCACAAGGAAGTAAAAATAAAATTTAGAAAATAACAGATGAATTATTTGCAGAGGATGAAACAAGGAAATAACTTAATAAAAAAAATCTAAAAAAATCACCTGATCCAGGTGATCAGCTGTGAGTAGGGACAATGATATCTGGAAAACATGCAAACACACCATCCATCGAGGCCTGGATTTGCTCACCTAGACTACTTATTTTTTCAGACGTCTTTCAAACGACCAGCATTAACGACGATGGGACTCTGTACAAGGGCTAATCCTTATTTGAATGTGGTTGATGGCTTGTCTTGATGTGCCCTCCCTGATAAGAGCTGGTGAAGATGTAAAATGTATTTTTTAAAGTGAAAATGTTACTATTGGCTTAACAAACTTCTGTGGGCCTACTTCGAAAATGAAACAATTAATAATTTAAAAACAGCCATTTCTATAACGAGCAGCCAAAATAGCCCCAGAAATACCATGGTAAGGGAAAGTTAAAACGTTTTGCCAATCTGTCACAGAATTTTAAAGTGCCTTCCCTTGCTGCATGAAATGCTGCAATTGATCCAAAGAGAAAAGGCAAACCTAACAGGCCAGAAGCAGTTTCCACTCAATTCAGGAAGACGTTAATTTATCTATTTGTTAGCAAAATTGATGACTGTAAAGGTTTTTTTTGTTTTGACAAAGTTTGCTTGAGAAAAAGTTGAAGCTGACGGGTTGTGTTATAGCCAATGCACTTTTCTGATTTCCTTGCATAGAAGGGACAGATGTGATTGCATGTGGACACAGTCAGGTCAAACTGACTTACTAGTAACTGTCTTCAGAGGCATTTCAAACATGGTACAGAGCGAGTTATTGGACTACTTTCGGAGAGTTTTGAAAGAAAATAAAAATCTTGGATGAAGTAAAAACAATCCAAGCTAATAAAACAAATGACATTTCCACATCCTGGTACTATGATACATTAACATAATCCAGATGTCCAGGAGAATTTTGCACAATCTTTGCTTAAGGACAACAAAAAAGGTGATTCCTCTGGCTCAGATGGGCATTAGTGATGAGGTGGGGTTCAGCGTGGGATCCAGGACATCCATGGAAGTGTCTATTACATTCACTCTAATCCCAATTTGTTAATGCTAGCATTGCATCAAGAAACATCCTGAGGATCAGTCTTTTTCTTTATGACTTTGGGAGATTTTTTAAGTCAACCAAGAGAACTGCAGTACTCTACGAGGTAGCAATCCTTCCAAGTGCATCTGGAACACACTGGAACCTCAACAGTTGCACTGTTGCCATTTGAAGACAGAGGCTAGCAGCAAAATAAGAATGCTGAAAGATGATGCTTTTGTTTTGGTTAAAGACTAAAAGTAAATGTTGCATTTATGTTCTGCAACAGAGCTTAAGCGAGCTTTCAAACAAACGGAAGTTCTTTGGAGAGAAAATAGACTCACCTCGATTTGTGCGTGTGTAATTCTTGATTTGCAACTCATACAATATATTTTGCGCATAAGTACAAAAATTAAGAAATTCCCAAAAATACAAAATACAATTTACACATGCACAAATACAAATGAAAACAGCTTGAAACTAAATTACAAATCAAAATTACACACGCACAAATCTGGTTGAGTTTATTTTCTCTGCATAAGTTTCTGAAGAAACTAAGTTTAGAGTGGACCATCGAGACTTGTAAATCCTATGACCGCCTCCCTAAAACAAAGTGTTACTCTAAATACAAAAACCCAGACTTTACTGAAACAGGGGTTATTTCTGGTGAGTAGCACTTTCTATCTACTTTCCCTTTTTATTGTATTATTTGACTCCTGAAAAGACCCCATGAACAAATAATGAAAAGAGGTCAATTTTACAGTGTTACACTTTATATATGTTGGTATTTATATATAAAAAGGCAAATGATTTATTATTACTCATTACGAATCACTGGTATTAGAAGAGGTTGAAAAATGATTTTTTCAAAAACATGTTTTTGACGATACATCATTGACTTGTGCCATTTTTTTCCCCAATTCAACTACTTTCAGAATGGCTGCAGCACTGCCACACTGCAGTCTGGTATGTGTAAATGGAGTTGACATCAACGAGGACCCAAGGGTTAAATGTGAAAACATTTGGCAGCAAAAGTGCTGACAGGAGAGATGAGGGAACATAAGACACAGACGATTTGGCTTCAAAGAAGTGCAATGATACGAAAGTGAGCATGTGAAAATCCTCTTTGCACATAGTTCTGTGTGAGAAGACCTGTGTTTGTAGAATGGTGAGACTTCTACCAGAACTGAACAACCCTGTTTAATATGAAAAAAGTTATGTTGTATAACTCTCTAAAAAAATGCACAAAGGTTTATGGGAAGTCATAATAACTCATCATTATAACCTTTAATTATATGTTTGTCTTTAGGACTTCTTGTCTGAAAGGGTCCATTTAAAAATCTAAATCAACAGGGCTTGTGCAAGACATAAAAGCAGTTTAGCAAAAATACTTAAATGCACTGAATAATATAGTAAGCATCTGGGAAGACAATAAGCCTCAGATACATAAGTGAGTGTTAAGAAAAAACACGACAATCTGCTTTGAATGTCCTTTTTTAAGTGTAATCAGAAATACTGGTAAGTTATTTGTACTTTTGGAAAACATTATTGTTTCTATATGATACTTCCAACACAATACTTTTAAAAAACACAAATATTCATATTTTACAGTCCTTTTTTCTATAACAAACCCCATGATTTGTGCGCATTCGTTTTATTCAGCTAGCCGGGGAAAAACGAGTCAAAAGTCAAATTGTATTAGAGACGTTTCAAGACTTTTTAAGGATCTGTAAAGTTTTAAGCCAAAGCAGGCATTTTTAAAACTTGACCTCTTTCTTAAGCTGTATTCACATTGTGTTTGACGAGTATGGATCAGTAACGGACAGTTTTCGGCTGCGGGGGTCAGGTGAGACGGAAGATGTCTCTGTATTCGTGGATTCAGCGTGTTTCTGGTCCCCAACCCCCATGAATAAGGGGGAATACTATATGTAAAGAATGTATTATTCTTTGCAAGAATATTACGGGAGGCGAAGAAGAATACTGCCAAAAAGAGGACAAAACTTTCAGTTTGGATCTCGAGTCGGGAAAAGTGCAGGTTGGACGCTTGCTGTTGTCGTAAAACCTTTCAATGAGTTACATCGTGTGACCACAGAAGCTCCGCCCTTATGGGTCCTTTCCATTGTTCTATAGACCTATGTCCAATGAGGGACCAGAAACGGTACCAAGTTGGTCCATTTTGTAATGGAAATGCTCAGAAGTCCAGCCCCGCCCGGTCTAGTCTGCTCAGTGGAAACGAGGCATTAGAGACTCTCCCAGTATAGTGCTTTTCCCTTCTGCTCCAGGGGTTGTGTCTTATGACGCCTTCTCATCTCTACTTCTGTGTCTCTGTGTCCCAGTTTGAAGACTTGCTGTTTGCTAGGGCTGTAATGAGTATCCGAGTGCTTGGATACTCGCAATCTGCTCCTGAAAACTCAAGTATGCATATTTGCGACGTCCAAGATCGCTGATTCACGATCTTTCTAAATATAGTAGAATGTAGTAAAATATTATCTAGGAACAATGTATTTATTGCTCTAAAAAGCATAATAATGTTGGATTTTAAGTTTATAAACTAAAACAAAGCCGAATGAGCCACACTACTGTCACAAACAAATAAATCTTCATGCCAGCAAAGCTTCCTGTTTTCAAAGTAAAACTAGAGAGAGCTTTTTTTCCGTTCAAAAACTGAGACGGAAGTCAATTTAGAATCACCAACTAAACTATGAAGCACGTTTATAGCAGTTAGGTTGATATTTCAGACAAATTGTGCATTTCGTGGTACAAGCACGAGATTTGGCATGGATGTACTTTAGGATTCCTTCTTTCAGAAAAGTATGTTAAAATATTATATTATGTAAAAAAAAAATTGTAAAGATGGCGGCCATACACTCAATTGTTAATAAAATATTCTATTTGCCCCATTCTCACTGTTCATGCACAAAATGCACTCTTTAGACTTGAGGGGTGTCTACAGAATCAAATTACGTGTATATTATATACATTTTGAAATTTTGGATTTTCTCGTGGCTAACATGCTTTTCTGAAAGAGGGGATCCCAAAGTACATCCGTGCCAAATTTGGTGCTTGTACCATAAAATGCATCATTGTTTTAATGACCGGCTCCACTTTTATGGACAGCAGAGTCGGAGTTTGATGAGAACATCCAAACCCACACAGAACGGACTCGGTCTAGATTTGAATCAGGAGCACTTGTTGTGAGGTGATAGTGGAAACCACTACACCATAGATTATCTATTTGCATTAAATAAACTAACCAATACATATTATATTAATTGTCTTTAGACTAAGTACAATCAAAAAGTAAGTTGTGAGGATTTACCTTTGAAAAAATATACAAAACCGTAAAGGACAATAATTACATTTACTAAAAACACAAACGATTGGAAAACACAGGAACAAATGTTTTACAAATCTGTACTGATAATCTGAGAAATAACCTCCAGAGCAAACTATAATTACTAGTGTGTTCAGCAGAGAAGCATCATTTGATAGGTCTACATTACAGGAAGATATTCTAGATTTGAATCCACAGATAAGTTGGTGCAAATGTGGCTGTTCTGCATGGCAGCAAGTGCAGGGAGGAGAGTGATGGCGCCTGCATTAACATACAGATAGAATAGGGAAAGAGTTTTAATGTACTCAGGAGGCTGGGGGAAATAGAGAGGTAGTGTGTGGAGTGGGAAGAAAAGGAGCAGTGAGAAAGAAAGAACGGGAAGACAATCAGAGGGCTGGTGCCACAAAGGCAGGCATCCATGACCTTATATCTCAGTTCATCATGCAAGGAAAAAATTAAAGGCCTGGAGAAGGACAAAAAAAATGTGTGTACAGGAGGAAAGACGAGAAGGATGAGGAGAAAGCGTGAGTCAAAAATAGAAAGAACTGTCAAAATTTGAAGGGAGCTCCAGGATCACAATGAGAAAAAAAGTGGGACACTGGTAAAAGGAGAGAAGAAAACAAGAACAAAGATGAACGTGTCACCAAAGGATCTCCAATGACATGACCTAAACCACTGTAAAAATCTGAATAGAAAAACATACTGAACAACAGAGAAATGCACTGCCGTGCCAGAATCTATCAATAAGTAATTGTGCTAAGGCCGACGACAAAAACGAAAAAGACAAAATACTTAAGTAATACATACATAATACTTCTACTTGTTTGGTCTGATGTTAGTAAAAGAGAAAATCTAACTCTTGTCTTCTGAGCTGCAAAAATACATTAACCCTACAATCTTTTGTTGATGGGAAGATGGGATTGTTTCCATTTTCTCTGAGAAGGGGATTGTCCATAATTGTCATCATTTAACCATTCGTCACATGCAGCTGTATGGAGGGTTGATGCATACGGATGTTGTGTTTTTTTGGGTTGTCTGGCCCAATAGAGGGTTGTAGAGAAGAACGACTGCATCTTTAGAGTGGTGTAGGTATGTCTAGTGGTTCCCTTGAGGCTCATATAGCCACCTTAAGGGTCATCATGACAATGGGAAGTTTGATTGTTGTGCGTATGGTATTGTGAAGTATTCGTGAGGATAATGCAAATTGCAAGCACTTATGAGAGACGAGTGATACTGTCTTACAGTGAACTAATGCTGCATTCTAGTCCGTAGTAAGGTGTGTGCTCTGGTGCTTTATCGATTATTGTATGCATGTGGTGTGCAGGTGATTTGCAAGAGTTCGTCACAACCAGTTACTAGCACCGTGTTCGTGAAACAAAACGTACATAAATGACTACGTGCTAACAGAGCAGTGCTGTATGACCTTATATATGTCATCTGGGTCACCTCCATGCTTCATAGAGGTTTGCCCATTTTTTGCCTCCAGACAGTCCATATCCACCCATAAGGCCAGTTGTGACAAAGACTTTAACAAATGTACAAACTAAATGCTAAGAGGAAAGGGTTGGACCCAGCAATAGCTTTTCGATGTAAAGAATGACGATGGTTAGCACTGAATTTGAATTTGGCTGTTGACAAAATGCAGGAAGTGGGGAGAAAAAAGCCAACTACCTCTTCCAGCTCATAAGGTTTGTTTAGTAATTAACATGTTGACTAATTAAAATAAAATGTTTATTAATTATATTTCTCACAGTGATGGAGTAGGTGTCACTTTTGGAGGAGAGAACCTTATTTCTGTATTTAATTAGATCCGCCTCAATCTCTTTCTTATTTACGGGCAGTCTGTTATACACCCAACCACAGTAAAACACGCAAAGATGTTTACTGTTCACATGTTGACCGCCGGCGCCTTGTGCTACACAGAGTTATGTTTTCAGAGACTTGATAAGGGTGCACATGTGAAAAAAGTATAATAATTAATGATGCCCATGGGACCTTCTTAGAAGGAGCAAAGTGCTTTACAATCACAGCCCCATTTATCCCATGCACACATATATAGACACAATGATACCGTCTAACTCTAGACCCAACCTATAACCACCAGGAGCAATGTAGGCTTTGGTGTCTTGCCCAAAGACTTTTGACACATGGGTGGGCAGAGTGGGAATCTAACCTGCAATCTCCCAATCAAACCTGGAAATAAATATTAGTGTTTTGGGGTAGATTATTGGTACAGGGGGAGGGGCTAAACAGTTTTAAAGGTTGCTCAGGTTGTGAGTCTTGTGTTTTCGGTTGGCCAGTTACTCTTTAGGTAGCAGATGCATTTTAGGTCAGTTTTCTTGAATAGACAAGTGGTTTGATTGGCAAGTCCAATCCCCAGCCTCTAAATTGCTTCATTAGTCTGGTTACTGCCTACTCTGCATTTAAAAAAAGGCCAGGATTTAATAAAGTTAGACTTGGCCAAAAACTCACAGGAACCAAAACTAGCTAAAAATGGACCCAAAATGAATCAGAAGGTTTTTTGACTACACACTTCATCCTGTCCAGTCACTGATCAACCATAAAACTCAAGTAAAAAAAAAAATCTAGCTGGTGTTTGAAACATTTTACAAGGAGCTTAAAAGCCCATCTGAGCCCCTCCTTCCAGGTGTGAGACTGAGAACAGAATATCTGTTAGCAGCTATGCATTTACACTCTCCAGCCCCATGTTCCCATGGTACAACCCCCACCCCCCTTCCTCTCTGTGGACACATAAGCTGCTGTCCTTGGTGCTAAAACAGTATCCAGAGTGTGTTGCATCTCTTAAAAGCCAGTTGGTGTAAACGGGTGGTCTTGTGTGCTAATGCTAGAAGTGAGAAAATTGTTAAGTGCACAGTGGGACACGTCGCCAATGCGAGAACAAATCTGTGCAGAGCTCAAAGTATTACGCTTATAGTTTGCAGCCTAAAATGTTAAAACAAAGCAAAGACGAGTTTAGACACATTTTTCCTTACCAGACACTTAAAAATTCATGATTATTATTGAGGATCGGGGTTTTTAAATGTCTAATATATATTGTCTTTTATGTTAAGAAGTAACCTTTATAGCACTTTTAAAGTTTTTGTTATAAAAATGTATTTTTTTTGCTAAATTAAATAACAGCATTTATTTAAAAGCCCCCTCCAATGATCTTGATGTATTTCAAAAGCGTCCCCAGTTGTCTTTTAACTGATTATGATGTTTATAGCCAGAAACCTGTCGTTTTCTAAAAGAGTTCATCAGAAATACACGTCTGGGCACGTCTGTTGGTGTGGAGTACTTCACCAACAAACTGCCTTCATTTCCCATCATCTCTTTGTTTACACTCTCTCCTGCTAGCTTACAGTATCATCAACCTGGAACAAAAATGCAGAGCAATAATGGAGCTAGTTTTAAGTCAGATGCCAGCTCAGACGAGGAAAATGAAGATGTTCATGGATATAGTCATCTACAAGTGGATGGATCAGAATAGAGCAGAGCAGGGAGCTTGTGGCGTACAATAAACCATTTCAAACCATTTCAATAAAGAAATACTCAGAAATGCAATTAGGCTAAAACTCGTTATATATGTCCTCCATCATGAGAAGAAAAAGCCACAAGAACATGTTAAAATACCACTTTCATCAGAGTGAGTCTTCAAAATCAACTTTATTTGGTTTTATGTGTCTATTTTAAACAAGACATAAAAAATGCTTGGTTCTACGCGTAGCAAACTAAATCTGTAAGTTCTTATTCTGTTTTTTATATGGAAATGTACATTTATTGTTAAAAATCTAAGGTTGGACAGGATTGGTTGTGCTAATTTGGAAAACCCTTGTCCCACTGACTTTCTAATAAACATGTTTAATTAATAGAATGCTTACTTACAATACAAATGTAATTAATTTAGGAATTAAGTTTAAATTAATCTAGAAAAAGATACAACAATCTTACAAAAAATCCTTTTCTAATAACTAAATAAATAGAGAGCAGAGTCAATTTACATATACACCACTGTTGTTCTGTTAAAAAGGATGTATGAAAAGTTGCAGTTGTATTTGCTTAAAGCAAAAATGTCATAAAGCAATGTCTGCAAATTAAAAGAGAGTGGTAAATTGAAAGGAGATTTACTGAATAATTACATACAAATAGAAGGATGGTGAAATAGGAGAGGACCTGAGTTTCTTTCCATTACATGCACAACAGGCATGCAACTCATTGAGATTCATTATTATAATTTCCTTTTGTCAGTTGGAGAAATTACACAAGGTTATGAAACATAGTTTTGTAAACCAGAAAGATCTGACTGCACAGGCAGGGTTCATTCTCTTTAGCTAGAAAGAGAGAATAAATGGCTTTCTGGTGAAGAGGGTCTCAATTCTACCTCAAGGTTTCTAAATGACATTTCTGGCATTTTTCATTGGTGGCATAAAGTTCATTACTGTTGTTTCCACACAGCAATATCAACTTGTAGGGTCCTTGACCCAATACTACTCAATCACTGAAGAATGTAAAACTGAATATTCCAAATGTTAAAAAGTTAAAAACAAATTCTCTTTAATTGATTTTTTTAATGGAATGCATGAATATGAACACCATCTGTACAAATTCATTCAAAACATATATTTTGTGGTCCTTGGAAAACCATTTAATGGCAGATTCTGCTTAACTTACCATTAGGTTGTTGGGTGCAGGTCTCTCCTTTGGGTTTCGTTGCATACTAAAAGAAAAGAGAGAATAATAGCAAAAATAATCGCAATAATGATGTTCTTCTAAGTGCACAGGGTGTTTCTGTCCATTTATGCATAACTTTCATTTGTAAAGAAGTATATGAGAAGAAACTGCGTAAAAATCCATTATACCACAAACACTGAAAGAGGCTGAATACACATGTACACTCAATTTACTCAAGATAATAGGGAGATTTTTGAATGTGTGTGTGCGTCCTCCATCACGATCTGCTCAAACGTATTTCACGAGGGATTATATGCAGTTAAAAGCAAACATAATTTATTTTTCGCCAATTCTTGGGCCATAACCTACTTAGACTATTCAGGGAGGAGTGCTAACTGCAGAGGAGCAAAGCACCTGGGCCTCAGCCACTACAGAGAGGTGCCCTGTATGAGTAAATACAGCAGTCACTGGGGATAAACACCAGATGGGATCGTCCACTTGTCACTGCTAAACACACAATATATTTACCTTTGATTTATGTTTGCTTAACTGTAAAGGTTACAAGTGGCTAATGAATCGGAGGCAAACACTGCACCTGTCCTGGTGCATTAGAAAAGCCAAAAGTCTTTGTAAGAAAGAAAAGCTTTCTATTCAATGCCAGCATTACGGGCCATCAAAACCAATAGAACAACCGCAATGGATTTGCACACAGAGGTACATGCACTTAAATCCCATTGTATAGACAGATACCTTTGATTCCTCTACAATAATTTGGCTTATCCATATCAAATGCAGCATGCGGTCTCTGTAAGTGCTCTGCCTGGCAGAGACAAGTTTGCTGATTGTACATACAACTAAAAAGACAAAGATGAGGTCTGAAAAGATTGGGTTTTCCATTAACACATAATCTCTTACTGCTTTTACTTACCAGAGAGTGATGAAGTGAACAAACATTTCAGTGAACTCTCCAATGGGAAGTACTGGAGGGTCCTGAAAAGAGAAAAAATATATATATATATATTTAGACTCCAAGTATTACTGCACTTAAGTGTTTTTTATGAAAAAATAAAAAACAAATCTTAAAAACTTCATTACACCAACGGGCACATTTGCCTTGGCCCTAGAGGTTTTAAGCAGTTTTCTGTTAAACATGATAGTTTGTAAATTTTGAGTAAAAACATAAGCCAATTGTTTACATTTTGAAATATCCAATAAAACCTATTAAGCTCAACTATTGGTGAAAAAACAAAAACCAGCGTGACAATATGAGGTAACAAGTGTTAACGTCTGTTCTGATTTCCAATTACTTTCCCATGTAAATGTTTCAAATGTCAGATAAAAAAAGGAAACACGAGATTCAGGTGTCATCCAAACCCAAATGACCTTGTGTGAAAAAAGTATTGCTCCCTAAACCCCCCAAAAAAGACCGATTTGCAATAACAGCCAATGAGTCTTTTGCAGCACTCTGAGAAGTTCTGCCTCTTCTCTCAAATTAATTTTCTCTGCATTTGACATGTTAACTAATGATGTTCTGGGACACCATAAAAAAAGAGCAGATAAAAATGGTGGCATATTTATTGAGGATTTGGAGTTTCTAAAAACGCAAAATATTATGTTTTACAAATAAAGCAGTGTAAAAAAAAAAGAAAAATCGGACACAGACGCTGGTGTGATACCATCCTTTGAGTGTCAAGCCATTAGCACCAAGGCTACAGCTTCTGAATGGCTGTGATGATATAAGAGTTCTTTATCAAATACAAAATGAAAGAAAAATGTAAACTATTTTGATTAACATAGCAGAAGATTAAGTTTAATTCTGCTACTGATCAATCTAGATCAAATTAAACTGAAAATGACCTTAAAATGTAAATACAGAAAGAGCAAAGGCAGGTGGCTCATGTTAAACAGCTCTTACAACTTCTATAAACCTCTTTCAAACACTTCACATAATACAAAAGTGTGTGTTTTGTTTGCCAATGGCAGAAAAAGAACGTATTATCTACCAATTATTTGTGCTAGTTTATCAAAAAGTAATTGGGTAGAACCTAGTTCTTTTATATACAACCTGAAGTTTTACTATTTGCAAAACATTAACATTTAACATGTCCTTCATCGTCCGAAAAATGCTCTAAGAACACCAAAAAGAACATTTTAACATACCTTTATCAAATTACAATGAGCAGGTTAAAAAAATAACATAAAACAAATAATAACGCCTACTACTCCCTCATCAATTTCTACAAATTCAAAATAATATATGTGGAAGTGACGCCCTGCTGTGGGAGCTAAAAACACCTCTGGGCAGTGTTCTCCATTTCTTGATGCTTGGTTCGGCAAGCTCCCGCAAAGCATGATGCATGAACCCATTTAAATTAACAAAGGAATGGCTTCCTTTTAATCTCGCTGCACTTTCCAGTGCTGCCACCGCTTGGATGAGCAATATATCATCGCACGTAGACAAACCTGCATCCACAAACAAATGCCCTTGAGCACTTCACATTAAAAGCCTCAGCATGCACGCCGTTCGGACGGAGAAAACCAACGCACCTCAAACTAGTTTATGGAGATGAGCACAGACACACCCACAAAGAACATCGGAAACCACAATATTTGCCAAGTGTTGGGTGAACCCTTTTTGTTCTGGAGAAATCTGCAAAGCCTGTCCGTACTTTCTACAGAAACACGCATCGTTCATGTATTCATGATTCCAGCTGAGAGGAACACTGCTGCTTTGATGTCGCAGCAGGCGATGGCACAAAAGACAAGCCAGCTGATGAAAGTGACGAGTCCGCTTAAATTATTCCTGGGGTTGTCAATGCGCTCCACCATGAGACAGCATACACATTACAAGGCTACGAGGGTACAAGTAAATATACATGTCATTGGCATGAGGCAATTATTTGGTGAAATTAGATCAGTAATTACAGGCTTGAAAATAAAGTAGTTCTTTCTTTGAGGCGCCACATGTTTTTTAACAAATGAGAAATGAGGAACAATGATGACAGAAGGCAGCCAACAAACAGGTGGAACACATTTGAGGCCTTGGCTGGTTCTTTCTTTATATCTACAAACATATTTGTGGTCCCAAATTAATACTTTAATTAATATTATTGGTAACCGTGGAACTTTATAAATATAAAAGTAATCTAGAATGATGAGTTCTTTATTAACATGATTTTGTTTTCTGCTAAATAAACCATTTGAAACTATTAGATGTGGTATTGTCACACAGCCACTAGGTACATTTTGCACATTTTCTAATTATAAATGTCATTATTTTGTAATAGATGCGCAATTTACATAATTCTTAAGTGTTTCTTGTAAAAGTCATTTGTCGATGTGTGCAGATGTCCATCGAGGGTTTCAGCTGACGGGTCTTTGCATGACTTCGATTTTGAGCTGTTCAAAATTTTTGGTCAGTTGAGATTTTTGCAGTTTATGTTTGCGACGGACACCAGTGAAGATAAAAAATTATTGAAAAAAAAAGTTCAGCGCACTGTCTTGTGGGGGTCCAGATGACCCCGCTTTTAATGCAAACATACCTAGGATGCCAGGAGGGTTAAAGTGAAGGAAAAAACAGATTGTAAATTCAAAATAAAAATTGAAAATTTGTAAACAAAACTGTAAATTTGAAAAAATAATATTATTAACTTGAAAGAAATGTTGAAAATTAAAAAAAAAAAACTACGGTTTAAAACCAAATAAAACCAAACCAAATACAAAAAATGCTGTTTATTTAAATTTTTTTTAACTTTTTTTGTCTCTCCCTCTTTGCTTTCAGTTTTCATTCTTCGGTTTCAGTTCAGTTTTCGCTGCTAAACTGATCCCGTTTTAATTTTGGGGCGGGGCTTCAAGCTCATTAGCTAACAGGACATGATTCCCTATGATTCCCAGAGGTTATGGTGATGTGTTGTCTGTTGTGTCATTGCTGTTGAGCTTGTCAATCAATCTCCACCGTGGCGTGTTTTGCCAACATTACATAAAACTTCACCGTGAACAAATTCTTGTTTTCATTCTAATAATGGACTTTACTTTCTACGAAAGTTTGAACTTTAAGAGTTTAAACAAGAGAGAAGTGTGAAAATGTTCATGTCTGTCTGAGAAAAGTGTAGAAAATGTGTAGTGAGGAGCCCCCTCTGTCACCCGATGGGAAATCATGTCCGCGTAGGCCCGTGTTCCTCATTCCTGGTCCTCGAGACCCGCCACCCTGCCTGTTTTCCAGATCTCCATACACCGCTTGCTGCTGATTACCTGGACCAGGTGTGCTCATTCAATCAGAATGTGAAGACATCTGACTGAGAGAATCAGCAGCTGGCAGGGATTGGAGATCTGGAAAACAGGCAGGGTGGAGGCTCTCGAGACCAGGAGCCAAGGAGCTCGAAGCCCCGCCCCTAGATTAAAAATATGATTGGCCCGGCAGCAAAAACTAGAAAACTGAATTGAAACTGAAAACTGAAACCAAAGAGGAAGAAATAAATGTTATTTTTTATTTAGTAAGTTTTAGGTTTAATTTTTTTCTGTTTATTCAAGCTTTAAATTTATAATTATTTATTTGTTATTTTCATTATTTCTTTGAAATTTAAATATCTTTTTCTCAAATTTACAATTTGGTTTTTCATTCACTTTCAGCTGACCCTAAGTTGGCCCAATATATACGGTGCACATATCATGTTAAAATTACGTAATTGATGCACAAATCACTAATGAATTATATATAAACAATAATCCTTCATGCTTCATGCAGGCTTCATACATTGTGTGATAGCTATATAAAACAATGTATCTTCACCCACTCCAGCAGTCTGTTCTGAGGGGGCTTTCCCGCTCTTGCTGGCCACAGCATCCTGCTTTGAAATTGTATTTCTTGATTAAAAAAACTTAGAGTTGCTTCTTTTTGCTTTACAAAAAAAATTCTAAAATTTCAAATAGACAGTACTTTGAAAAACTATCTTTTTTTCTCTGTGTTCAGAATGATCAACTTCTGTAA
>NC_050514.1:10054273-10059328 GCF_002922805.2 Oryzias melastigma
TTGATTAAAAAAACTTAGAGTTGCTTCTTTTTGCTTTAAAAAAAAATTCTGAAATTTCAAATAGACAGTACTTTGAAAAACTATCTTTTTTTCTCTGTGTTCAGAATGATCAACTTCTGCAACAGAGCTCGTCTCTTCACTGAAACCATCAAGTGAGTTAAAAAAAAAGTGCTGCATTATTTCACCATCAGCGATAAAATGCAGCTTTCTCTTGCCTCTGGGGACAGTAGGAAAGGGCATTGGAAAAATAATTTAAATGATTGATAAAACTAGCTGACTAATGAGTCGCTCAGCCCGGGTCAATCTATTATGGCTAAAAGAATTTAATTATTAATTATAACCAATCTATAGCAGTTAGGGAAACGTGACACTGTATGTTTAAAGAGCAATACAGCTGACGCCGGGACACTGCTTGGTTGTGACAGTGGGATTTTGGTTATTTCGAAGAGATTGGGATACACAAGAAACGACAAAGACTGTGATTGCTGGTTATAATGAAAATATACAAATTTCCTACATTTGTGTGTCAATAACAACACTTTTGGACTTAAAACTGGCCTAGTGTGCATGCACTATATGCTTGGACTGAACAAATTGTGTTTGCCACCTTAGAAATAAAATGTTAACATAAAGCCATAAAAATAAAAAAAAAGGCAATGAAGCCAAATATTCTTTTAATCGTGTAAATCTGAACTATAGCTAATATGAAAAAATGTTTATAGAAATCAAAATATAACATGTGTTTAGTATCTTTGTATTTCAATAAAAAAAAAAACAACAACAAAATCAGAGATCACTTCTCTTATTCTCACAGTACATTCCCATTTATGGCCAGTGATGTGACATATCAATTGATATTTAAAGATTCATTTTACACCAATACTAATAGTTAAAAAAAACATAACACTAAGCAGAGGATAAAGCACATTTTGGCTTTTAAGCTTTCCTCTTCCTTGTGTTACTGCGTCTATTTACAATGAAGACGAGACAAACCTCAACGGTAATGTACATATGTGTATTGCCTGAGGCGGTTGCGTAGGGCAAAGGGTTGAGTGAATGGGGAGCAAAGCCGCCTCAGTGGTTTGCTTCATTAGGAAACAAAATATAAGCTTTCCGGGCCATTAGGACTGACTTTAGATGCAAAAGCACATAAGACGTCGACTCACCTCATCAACGATGCATTGCAGTAACTGGAGAGGCTAAGGAAGAGTTGGCAGCATGAAAAAGATAAAAAAAAAACATTATTTTCAATTGAATATGGTAGGTTTTCTGTGCCCTACCATGCATTAATGAATATTAGGTAGATGACAGAATAAGATTAGATGACAGAAAAATTAATACAACTATGTGCATGCGTACATATATGCATAGAATAAGCATTGAGAGCCACAAGGCTCCATTTAAGGGTGTCATCAATCGTGCATGTTCTGTAAAAATGTTGTATACCACATTCTGTCAAAACTAGCTGGATAATGTCATCACTAGTTTTTGACTGGTCAGAAATAAAACTGTTTTCAAAATGCATCACAAGAAAATAAGAGTCATTGTGAAATTTTTATTTTAAATGTTTGTTGAATCTCAACGATATTCAACTTTTTAAACACAATTTTAACTGAAACTTAAAGTTTTTTGGAGATAAAATGTTAAATCAAGTTTTATCCCGCAAAAAACTTTACTCTGTGAAAGAAGTGTCTCCCACTGCTGCCATAAATTACACCAAAAAGTTAAACTTATTTATAAAAAACTGCTTTCAGCAATACTTACCAGTTACAAAAACAAAACAGCT
This sequence comes from Oryzias melastigma, assembly GCF_002922805.2. Lineage (NCBI taxonomy): Eukaryota > Metazoa > Chordata > Actinopteri > Beloniformes > Adrianichthyidae > Oryzias > Oryzias melastigma. The sequence goes on from NC_050514.1 coordinate 10,056,060, forward strand.
CAACAGACTGAACACAATCATCGTTTAGAATGGAGGGTGGACGTTGCTGTACACTAAATAGATTTATTTATTTATTTTTTTTTAAATTGGTTTGAACTCTGTTGTTGGGTTCCTTCATTTAGCTGGAACCATCCGTTAAAAATATAGTCTCTAGATTCCAAAGGAAACACAAATATGTGGAATCACGAGAAGAACTCAAACACGTGGAAGCTGGACATTTAGCAATGACACATAACAGACTTGTTTCAAACTTTAAAGTTGCACCATTTATTGGATAACCTCCCTTGTCATCCAAGTCCAAATCCCACACAAGAAAAAAAAAAAACAACTTATGAAGTTATTGATAGTTTTTCCAATTAACTAAACCCTCAGAAAGTTCACTGCTGCTGCATTGTGGGTATTTATTAGGGATGCAAGAATTCACTTTACCCACAATTCTGTTCAGTTCAGACCTTGATTTTTGGGTCACAGTTTTGTTTTAGTTAAATATACAGTATAACTTGTGTGTCAGAAAACAACAACAAAACCCCAACATTTCAGAAAAATCCTTGTTTTAATTTGCTAATAAACAAATAAATATAAAGAAAAACCTTTCAGTCAACTTTTACTTAGTCTGATGAATGTTATAAAACAATTTTAAGTATATTAGATACGGAACAACACATGTATTTGACACTTTCAATGTAAACATAAGCTAACGTATTAAATTAGGATTCACAATTTGATTCACTAGTGTGACGTACGGTCCGCTTTTAAACAGAGTATCGTTTTATCTCTCGTATTTATACTTGTTGCAACACTAGAGTGAAAAAAACTAAACAAAAAAACAGAGAAATTGTATATTTGTAATTTAATGGAGCTAACTCCCTTTTAAAAATGTAATTCTATTATGCTTTAATGCCTAAATTGTTCAAACTGATTAGCAAATCTAGGGAGTTTAAGAAGTCAACATTCAGCTTTTGTCTTCATAAGTTGATAATAGTAGTTAGGATAATATCAGCATCGTGGGCCGACTTTATTTTGTCAATTTCATATTATTTTTAAATGCAGACTGACAACAAAAGCAACAGACCATTTACAGAACAGAAAATCTTTTCTTCTGTAACAAAACTTACTATTAAGGATCCTTGATTTTTCTGAATCTGTAGGGCAAGAGAGAAGAGAAAAAAGAGAGAGAAAAGGCAGTATGTAATTAGCGTGTCAGATCAAGACAATGCACTTGGACACGTTATGATCACTAGGAGAAAATTATTACTTTCCTGTTGGCAGTTTCTGAGTGTATGCTAACCCAATTTACATAATGAAAACACACAAATGTTAATGGCCTTCCTCTCGTTTGTGGGGAACGGCGTAAAAGATCCACTGATGATAATTTTCTGAGCAGTACTTTATTCCTGCGCCTCAGGTTGTTTAGCTGTGCGAGGATGCAGAATAACTTAACAACAAAGGGGATGGAAGTTTGCAATCAACAAATGCTCAATGTATGGCTTTTACTGGTTTAAGTGTTTTAAACAGCCAGAGAAGCCACCACTTGTGTAGGTGATAAAGACACAAGAAAAGCAGTTTGAGTCTACTTTAAAGATTTGGACATCAGCTTTGCTTTACAAAGGCTAACATAATTCAAAATATTTTGTTTACCCTTTTGTGCTACAATCACCAGCATAATACACTTTCATTTTTAAACAACACTAAATGATTGAAGGTTAAAAACTAGTTCAACAGATTGCACATTTCTCCAGGTCTTTTGAATGTGCATTAGAGCACATATCGATTCACTCAATTAAATACAGATTTTCACAGTCTTTAAATACCAAGAGACTTCTAAATGGTCTCTATATCCTGCTTCGCCTGATTCAGACACATTAAAACCAACTATGGAAAACTAATTTGTTCAGAAATAATTACTAGAACAAAATTGCATGCTGCTTCATGGGTTGAAATTGGATCGAGGGAAACTAACCTTTTCAATAACAAGTCAGGATGAAAACATCTTGATAGCTTCTAACACATATTTAAAGGAAGTGTCAATCTTAGCTGCTTTTAGCAGAATTCAATCCCAGTCTACTGATAGCCTTAAATGATAATCTGAAAAAAAGCATGTTAACTGTTTGAGCACTCATTTTAGATCAACTTGAAGATGAGGAGTACTGGAAGGCTTTTTGTTTCTTATTCTAAAATACGTGTGTGTTTAAAAGTGATGGTGTATGAATTGTGAAATGATGGATGCATTTTTCCTAAAGAGCCACTAAATTGTGGAACTCGTCTCGTTTCTTGACAGTATCACACTGAGCTCAACATGAAACATTTCGTGAATCACAAAATCTGATTTAAAACGTAAAAGGATTTGAATTTTTTAAAATCTTATTATATTCCATCTCAGGGTTGCTTCATTTACTTAATGTTTCAAGGATACTAACGGTAAAAAAAAGATTCCTTTATTTTTCCAATAAAAATTCATGGGACATTATTACATTTGTTTCAAATGGGTGCAGCTCACTTTTGTCTGACTCTCTAAAAAAAGTATCTAAAGTCACACTCCAACTATATTTCTATATTTAGTAAAAGTGTTCCAAGTGGTCTTTTCATAATCATTATGCAGTTTTTAGCCAAACTGAAAAAATATGTGTAATTTCTGCAGAACACTGAGATGCAACTGTTGGCCCAGAAGTAACCCCTTCGTTAATTACCCAGCATTCCTTTGTTTACACTCTCTCCCGCTTGCTTACAGCGGCTCACAAACCCAAGTGAACAGCGCAGCAAAAGCAAGAATGGTGAGAAATATTAGAGGTATCCAGCAGTGCAGTTTTGAGTCAGATGCCATCTCAGACGACGGAAATGAAGGCATTAATGGATCTATTTGTCTGCAAGTAAATACTTCAGAACTGGAGTGGAGCTGAGAGATTTTGGCGAGCCCATAGAAGTTCTATGTCACAAACCTGAGCTTTTTCAAACCACTGGTTCTTATGTGCTCCTGATCCATCAAAATTTAACAAGGAAATTCTCAGAAATACAGATTTAACCTAAATTATTTTTAAATATATTTTCTTCATTGTGATAAAAATGCTACAAGAAACTTCAAAAGTGTTCCAAGTGCTGTTTAAATTCTGATTAATCTCTTTCTAGACAAAATAAAAACACCTTTCGTTTTCTAACATATACTTTCATTACAAATTCGCCTCTGAGTTATGTGCAGGACTGTTGACCTGAAGCAACCCCGCCCCCTTTCCCCATCCTGTTTGTGAGAGTTTGGAGCAGGGAGCTTGACCCAC
>NC_050514.1:10059743-10062873 GCF_002922805.2 Oryzias melastigma
GAGTGGAGCTGAGAGATTTTGGCGCGCCTATAGCAGTTCTACATCACTGGTTCTTATGTGCTCCTGATCCATCAAAATGTAACAAGGAAATTCTTAGAAATACAGTTTTAACCTTAATTTTTTCTTCATTGTGAGAAAAATGCTAGAAGAAAACACACAAAAAACCCCTACATTTTCATTAGAGTGGGTCTTTAAAAACCCACTCTAACCATCTTCTAAGTTACTTCAAAAGTGTTCCAAGTGTTGTTTAAATTCTGATTAATCTCTTTTTAGACAAAATCAAAACACCTTTAATTTTCTAACACATACTTTCATTACAAATTCGCCTCTGAGTTATGTGCAGGACTGTTGACCTGCAGCAACCCCGCCCCCTTTCCCCATCCTGTTTGTGAAAGTTTGGAGCAGGGAGCTTGACCCACCCAGCATATTTTCTATATCACAAATAAGCTTTTTCCTATGTCATTCTTTTGGTCTGCTCCTGATTCACAATTTGAATAAAGAAATACTAAAAAATGCAATTTTGAGCTTAATTTACTAAATATATGTCCTCCATTAAAACGTTCACAAGAATATTTAAAAATGCCCAAAAAGTGTAGATGTGCCTTATGTGGCAAAATAAATAAAAATTCTCACATCACCAGTCCAATTTCTCCAACAGTACATTGAAATAAAACTTTGTCTTTTAGCCATTCAATAGTAACTAGTAGAGATGTGTAGCGTTCTGTCGCTTAAAAAGAAAAACAAAAGAAAACAATAAAATAGAAAAAGCATCTCCACCTCCTGTCAGATGCACTGATGTGTAATAAAGTTCCTGAAACTGAGGCAAAAAAAAGCCGACTGACATTGTGTTTCATCCAGAAATTCAATCAAATGAGAGAAAAATAACAAACGCAAAAAAAAAAAAAACCTCAATAAACAAAGACAAGACAACATCCATCAGGAACAAAAGTGCTGGCGGCTGTATACTCATCACATCAGGTCTTCAAAGACTTTAGATTAAGCTACATACAACTCCATTAACACTCCACAAAAACTACAAAGAAATCTCCACGTGTGGTGAAGTGGAATTAAAGAGACCATCTCTAATTACGACAAACACGAGGTGACAACAAAACAAACACATAAGGATGAGGATCACAGCACAAATGTCTTATAAATGTAATGATTTTAATGTTCTCAAAATATTTGAACTCTTTCAAATTTTTTGTTTAAAAAAATGCTCCAGTTTTGATTTTTACAAATGAACAGATGACACAAAATTAAATGAAGTTTTTTCTTTTTTTGACATTTCCAAAGCCTGTGCTAAAATATGTTTTATATTTGTAAAGCGGTGCAGGGGGGATTGCATGGACAGCTGTGCAAGCAGCTAAAAAAAATCCCACAGCTTGGGCCTAAGGATTTTGGCAGGCTGCACTTGACGAGCTGGATCCGAACACTCCCGCCAAACAGCTCCGAAACAGCCTGCAGGTGAACTGTCTACAGCGCCAGATGGAGTTTTGGCAAAATTAACTCAGAAGATCAGGAAATGCTGTATGACGGAGGAAAACATAAGCCACCGGGAGATTGAAGAAGTATCAATAGTGTTTGAAGGAAGCACTGGTGAGGAAAATGTAACTATTACATTTTGTTAGTAATCAAAACATAGAAGGGAAATTAATCAATTTCCTATTGTGATAATTTAAAGTTCTTTCTATCTACTATTACTTTTGTTTTTCAAAAAGGCACAACTATGTTTAATTTATCTTGGGTTCACAGGTGTTACAGACTAGAGGGGGACCGATCTATCTGCCTTCATTTCTGCCATTACTATGAAATACATATGAACCGCCCACCAGGTCACACCTGTACACATGCTGCTGAAAGGGATGGCAACAATAATTTTCAATCAGTGATGTCATCGGTTCGGCGGTTTTTGTAGTAAAACAAGTAAAAAACAACAACAAAAAAAACAATTTGTTCTTCATCTAAGGCCAAAATAAGTTGTGGACAGGTCATAAGCAAAATTGTAAAACAAAAACATTTTATTTTGCTGAGAATCCAAATCCAATAAATCCAAAGATCATTTCAAAGCTAAAGCTAGCAGAAGCAAAGGGCGAGTCTGTGACCCGCTGTTAGCTCTTATGCTACTTTCACACCAGACTCTGCAATGCACGGTCAAGCAACCACCATTCGTGTAAATGCTCATTTCAGGCTTCCACATTCAAAACTCTTGCATTCACGCATAACTACTAATTTTGAATCTGTTTTAAATCCAGCTGAACTTTACCAATCAGGTACTTGGATTTGTTAATAAAATACGGGCAGCATCATTTTTTAATTCACAGAAGTGCCAACTCTGTGAAAACTGATCATGACAGAGGAATTAATAACTGTGGTTTGTGTCTGGCTGGAATTATATGACACAAAGTCTTTTATATGTTGGAATAGAGGTGTGAATGAAAAAACCTGGAGCAAGATTCATGAGATTTGCACCACTTTGACTCTACGGACCAAATCTCTTCCAACTGTGAATGCATTCGCTAGTATCAGGTAGCGACAGTCTAGTGTGAACACCATATGGTAAAAGTGTGTTCAAGAACGCACTGAACACACGCTCAAGCGCTGAAAAGAGCAATGCTACAAGGACCTGTAAGTTACAATAAAAAAACTGATAAAATCAGAATTAGCAGGACAGGTTTTTTTTTTCAAAGATTTGTGATTGGCTGAACACTAAAATTGTCTAATTTTTACAAAAAAAATAGATTTGTTCTCGTGCTGCTCCCTCATGTCTGGTTCACGCAGAAGTGCTGTGAAGCGGTGTGTGAGCCGAGGGCGTGTGGTATCCGCTTAACCTCCAGTTCACACCAGACACATATTTTTCTGCGACGGTCAACAGGCCCTTCTACTCAGCTGTGGTTATTTAGAGCTTTTTTTGCCATCATGCTCTCTGCCTCTCTTTCGTTGATTGTGTTTTTAGACACCTAAAATCACAACCCCCAGCCAGATCTGTAGTTGTGGTTTGTGTATTTATTTTTATCTTTACAGTCTGCGTAGATACAAGAATATGATCGTATTTGTCAATCGCTGTATTTTATTATGAAAAATTTTCTATATTTTGAAAATTGACCAGATTTTTTTTCATGTGTCTTAC
>NC_050514.1:10063004-10067212 GCF_002922805.2 Oryzias melastigma
GCTGTATTTTATTATGAAAAATTGGCTATATTTTGAAAATTGACCAGATTTTTTTTCATGTGTCTTACCGTAACTTACTGCCAGAATTGACGCAGATTACTCATGGCTCAAAAAAAAAATTGACCGGACGCCAAAACAATCACTGCACACCGCGAGCCGGCCAGAGGACCACGGCGCTTTGCGTCTGGTGTGAACTACACCATAGGTTAACAAGTGCGCCAAATGGAAGTGGCCTCCATTCCGCGCTGCTTAGCAGTGCTTCCACGTCTGGTGTGAAGCAGGTGTCAGACTCCTACGCAGAACCTGATTGAAAAACTAATTTAACTCTTGTAGAACAAATAATGTGATTAAATATTATAATATCTGTGAAATATTTGAGAATGAATTATGGCTGATGTACAAATATTTTTAAAAAAAGTAAGACTTTGGAGCTTTCCCCGTACATAAATTGAAGAGCAAACCTGAAGTTGCCTCTCAACATTGGGAGCCGGCGTGCAGCCAGCAGGTAACCTGAGGTGATCAGAATCAGACTGCTCAACAAGGGATTAGCCAGATAAACCCATCTTAAAGTACTAATTAAGACTTGATGGGATTGAGAAGCCACTTCTGCAGAGAGCAATTACATTTGAGCAGGATTTTGATTTAAATAAATGAACAGGAAAAAGTTAGCATAAAAACACACAGAAAGATGCCAGTTATAGAAAAAAAAAAAATTGGCCAACATACAAGTTTTACATTTATGGTTCATTATCAGTATAAAACAGAACACCAGGAAAATAAAAGAAGAATTTCACAGATTAGTACTTACTTGTGGATAGGGGAACATTCCCAGTGCCAGCTGTGTGGAGAGTAAAAAACAAATTACTGTCATAAAGTATTTTTCAATGTCTAAAACAAAACAATCCAAAAAGAAAAAAGTTTTGAAATGTTTTCATTCTTCTCAGTTATAAGAAAAAAAATGCATTTTTTAGCCACATCAAAACAAAAGCAAATCATAGCCTCGCCTTATATCAAGCCTGTTTATGTGTAATTATGTGTGCGTACCTACTAACCAGCAGCATCTTTACAGTATGAAATTTAAAATAACAAAGGAGCGACTGAAGCGTGCAGCACTTGAGACTTCCTGTCTTTGAGGTATGCTTAGTGCCCACCTGCTGGTAACACTTCTTTATCAAACAACATCCCCTTTCAGTTAATAACCCCCCCACACACAATTACCACCCGCTGACAACAAGATAGACAGACAAAGACCAAGAGGATAAGACCGCAAAGTTGTATACAAAGTGTGTTTGCGTGCTATTTTCACTTCAAGGCTGTGTTAAAGTCCCTTCCCGACATTTGGCAATTCCTTTCAGATGAACGCTTTTCATTTCGCTAAAGTGTTCACCTATTAGAAGCTATTTAAAGGCCCAAATCCTCACCTTAATTTAAACCAACTAGTAGAGTACGTAAAGATGAAACCTAACTAAGTTAGTTGTTTTATTCCACGTGGAAGCAAGACACAAAGAAACAATGAGCTTCCATTAATTTTTATCTTTGTCACCTAAAACAGGTCAATAATCCTGCCATGTCTGTGTCACTGGAAACTCATCTATTGTTATTATAACTGTGATGAACACAGCAGTATTGATAAGTGAGGTGGCCGTGTGTTAGATTGTAGGGGAAACTGGTGAGTAAAGTAAATCGATAATAATTTATGAATAAAATGCCAGCAGAAAACAAAGTCACTGAACAGTGAGTGATGAGAGCAAGAAAAAAAAGATGTAGACTGGAGGTAAAGGTTATTGATGAACAGCTTTACCTCCATGAAAGAGATGCCTACACTCCAGACATCTGCATGGATCCCATACTGTTCTCCTGATATTCTCTCTGGCTGTGGGACAAAACAAGTTCAATGAATACAAAGTAATTCAGACACCATAATGTAAAGTTACTGGACTTCAGAATAAAAGCATAACTCACTGCCATATATGCGTTGGTTCCCACATATGTTTTTGCAATGGAGTTCACTAACTGTAAATAAAACATAAGTATATTTAAAGGGAGACCTTGAAATACAAGAAATATCTGACCTATTATAAGAGATTTTGAAATTATTTTTAATCAGATCTGGAATTAACAACACTGCCTTATAATAAAGACTCAAAATATTCAACAGTACCTGATATGGCGGATGTAATGGTGGATAGACCTAAAGGAGCCGATGGATGTCCAACGGAAGCAGTAATTTATCTAAAGAGTGGGAGTTGGTGATCTCTAAAACGGAAGTTGCACCTTTATATACTTTATATACTTTATATATATTTTTTTGTTGTTTGTATTACTATTAGTTTTTGTTGTACTTCTATCGTAACGAAATTCAGTCTCTAAAATAAACTTGTTTGAACCTTCTGTGATTAACATTTTATGGACATGAAGAGAGAATATGGAAATTATTTATAGTTTTGGACAAAAGCAATGCAGAACAGAGTTCTGTGGGGGGTGGAGCAGAACGGAGATGTCTGCTCTTAGAAATCAATAGTATTCAAACACAAAACCAATCATTATTTCATTTTTGGGATGGAGATGGACATTAAAGTTTCTAAAATAATGAGCACTTGTCTTATCTAAAAATTGCAGTAACTCCATGGTTCACCACAAAAGTCCCGGCCACCGCTTAATGGAGAGCGAGCAGTTCGGAGTAGACCGACACGCCTCCACCTGTGAGCAGATTCCAGCCGATCAGAACACCTGAAATCCAGCTGGATCAAAAACTGCAAAAACCTCTCTTTTATAATTTTTCATAAACACAATAAGGAAAACTTAAAAAAAGACAGAATTCATGCAGTAAAGTTAAAAATTTAAAGTGAAAAAAAAAAAATTTATTTCCGTTTTAAATAGAATACAACTTCCGTTGGACATTTCCAGTCGGCTCTTTCGGGTATATCCAACATTACAGCTGACATTTTACCTGGAGCTGGGTGTCTATCATAATACTGGTCAACAGATAATTTAAGGGTTCTTTTATTACGAGTGTTCCCTCGCTTTATCGCAGTTCATCTGTTGCGGTCTTGCTGTTCTGCAATTTCTTTTCAGTGAAATTTTGCCTGCTTTTTTCCCCACAGCACACTGAGCCCTGCGTCCTGATTGGCTTGTCAATCACTGTCCACTGTGCTGTAAATGTTTACATTGACACGTGAATAAATCGCTAGACATATCCTGGCTGTATAAGAGTGTTAGTGATGAACTTCAACCATTATGTTTTAGACAGAAAACGGCTGCTGCAATTCATGTAAACATTCCATTAAAAAAAACTTTATTCTGGATGATTCTTTAATTCAGAATCTAGAGTGCATGTTTTGTAAATTTTGACTTGCTTTTTTCCTTATAGCTGCGCTTTTATCCTTCATATTTTTTCACAAAAGCAGATAAAAAAAAAACAGATATGTGGAAAACAGATAAACTAAAATTAACTTAAAAAAAGTCAGAAACGTTTATGAAAAGAAAAATTACCTTGAAGTTTCCAGCAAAGGAAAAGTTGCACATTTACACAGAAGAGATGCAGTGTGTGCACGCATAAGTGTGTGTAACCATGTTTTAGGGAACGTCAGAATTTTGTTCCTACATCACAAAACACACACAGGCACACACACACACACACACCCATAGAAAGAAAAAGGGTATTGTGTCTGCCACCCACGCTGCCCTCCAATCTCCTGAATACATATCAATGAGGCTTGGCGCTCTGTGTGCAGGTCATAATTATAGCGAGTAATTTTTTGCAGGCTGCAGAACAATGGAGGAGCGTGGGGTTAATGTAAGATGAAGACCCTTGGGATAGCACTGATGCCTTGAGATGGAAATGAATATTGTGATTGACAAGCTGATCATACACACACACACACACAGATGATCTGAGCGTGCACATGCAGCGCAACTGCACAGGACTGTAATCAAGCAGATTCAGACAACTGTTCTTATTCCAGCCTTCCGTCTGACATCCTTTCCCAGCGTCTCACACAAACACATCGACGTACCTGTGTGCTGACACCAAAGTCACACAGCTTGACTTGTCCTCGGGTGTTCACCAGCATATTGGAAGGCTTGACATCTGTGGAGACAAACTGCTTGAGAGAACTGCAAAATCAGCACTCTGTTGCTTGTCTTTATCAACCTGGTGTAACCCAGGTTACTAGACCTTATTGAACAAAAATGTTTCTTTTTTTTCA